>NC_056735.1:1696436264-1696506264 GCF_019279795.1 Protopterus annectens
AAACTGCAGATGCTTTCTGACCTTGTATTGTCAGCTAAAATCTTTGCTTATGCTTGGAAATTTACTGAGAAGCAGATGATTTCTGCTTGTGTTAGGAAAATAATGAATAGGACAATACTACTTGTATAAATGTTATGAGGCTTAGACAAGAAGTTCCGCTTGTGCTGTGAAAAAATACACAGCTGTAGAAGCTATAGATAATTAGAACAAAGACTGCTTGAAAATATGAACTGTAATCAGCATTTGCTTATGCCTGAGTTAGAAAGTACCTTGAAATGTAACACATGCATTAGAACTATACAATAGTCGCTTGTAATGGGCTGGTGCCCACCAAGGCCAGGTTGTTTTTCTCAAAAAGTTTCTCACAAATCTAGTCATGTCAGCAGAAAATCTCAGTAACATCTGGTGTAGAACAATACTGAAAGCTGTGTTTGATTACGTCTGCCATAGAAGGCCATGTCTTGTAAAACAGTATAAGAATAGCATACTTCCTGTTAGTAGTTAGGCAAAAATCTTGTATTTGCATGTTTTTGTCTCCTTGCTGCAAGTTATTAAATGAAACAGGTCTCGAATGGTTCAACGAAATGTTAGTCAAACTTACGAATTTTAGTGGGGACACCATCAAGTTAATTGTGGATTTTATGGGGATTATCCTAAACAATAATTTTCTAATTTTTAATGGTGAACTTTTTAAACAAAACAAAGGCGTAGCCATGGGAACACCATGTGCATCAGCATACGCTAACCTTGTTTTACATCATTGGGAACTGGAATTTATTTTTGTTCAAAATTGGGCACAATACATTGTCCATTATAAAAGATTTTTGGACGACATATGCATTTTATGGAAAGGTACTTATCAGGATTTTATCAATTTTATGGATTATATTAATGATTCGACAAGTTTTTTAAAATTTACCTATGAAATCAATTCTAACCAATTGCATTATTTAGATATTAATTTAAGTAAGAACAACATTACCAAAAAATTTGAATCTAGTATCTACAGAAAAAAGACTTATTCCAACATGTTTTTGCATTTTGATAGCAGTCACCCATACTTTCAGAAAAAGAGTATTTTAAAAGGCCAATTTATTAGGGCATCAAGAATTTGCAGTACTGACCAGTTATTCCAAACAGAAATAGAATATTTAAAAACTCTTTTCCTGGAAAAAGAATATCCCTGTAGTTTAATAGAAGCCGTATCGGACGAAATTACAACAAAAAGAAATGAAAAATATGCCCCACTTTTAAACACTCAAACAACAAACAATATAACAACAAGTGAGAACAAAGAACAATACAAAAACCAAGCATTTGCATACACTTACAGTAATGACAACAAAGAAATAGAAGCCATTATTTTAAAATACTGGCCAATACTAACAAACAATTTAGAAATAAACAAGACAGTACCATCAACCCCTAAATTTATAAGAAAGAAAAACAACAATCTTAAAAATTTATTTGAAAAAGAAATAGGTAACAACTCTAATAACACCAAATTAATGAGGGGTACCTACAAATGTGGGGCCTGTAATCAGTGTGGGTTTATGTTAAATGATACAGGCTTATATTTAAAATCGAGAAAGATAGGGTTATATTCACTAGGACATTATAACTGTAACTCCAAAGGTATAATTTATCTTGGAATATGTCAGCACTGTTTATTCTTTTACATAGGAAAAACAGAACGAACACTAAAAAGAAGAGTGTATGAGCATTCCTATGAAATTAAAACAAAAAAAGAAACGAATGCTTTCTTTAAACATTCCCTAACATGTAAACAAATGAACATAAAATTTTTAGTACTAGAACAAGTAAAGAATGATATTAGAGGGGGTGACTGGGAAACATCCCTGGAATATAGAGAATTAGTGTGGCAAATCAAACTTAATGCTGCAAGAGCACCAGGGATGAATGAACATATTAGTATAAGTAGTGTGCTAAAACAGAGAAGAGCAAAGTTATGAAACAAACAAGAACAAAATGAATCTACAAAAATATTGGATACCAACAGAAACGTTTTAATATGGTCATAGAATTTTAACTTTATTTATTTGATCATTATACTATTTATATATCAGATAAGCAAAATAATTTCTAACTATGAATATTCAATATTTAATATTTAATATTTATTAATTAATATTATTTAATATTTATATTTATTATTTAATATTTAATATTTAATATTTATTAGGCAACACCCATTTCAATTTTTATAAAACTTTTATATTATATTTGGTTTTGGGTTTATTTTTCTTAGTATAATATTGGTATTTAATTAATTTAGATATAAAGTCATTTTTTAAAATACACAGTAAAAACAAAAAATAAAAACATTAGAAATTGATGTTATGTTGTAAAGGTATTTACCATCAGTAAACCAAACAGATTGATAATTTAAACTACAAAGCGGTAATTAAATACTGCTAACTGATGAAAAACATTTGAATTTAAATAAAAAGTTTTATTTTTGTACATTTTCCATAAAATGCATAGACATTAGTACAATAGGATCGACCTAACAATATACATGATGAATCCCACGAACGACTAGCACTAAAAAATGCTAGCTGCTATTTTATGAATTGAATGGGGTTACCATCATATCAAAATTAAATCCACATTCTACTGAAGTACAAACAACATCGCACAAAGAACAACTTTATTACAACGGAATAGAAAAACCAGGAAAGGTAAACATATGGTGAAAAATTTATGCAAGCTATTAACGTAGTCAGCGGTATGATAGAAATCTATAGGAACTTTAAACACACTAGGTTTTAGACCAAGGGTACAACTTTAAACCAAAGGAATTTATTTGAAATTGTTCCTAATTGATACAACTAAGTAATTAATTAAGCAACCATGTGGTCCTATAAAAAGAGAGGTTGCAAAAGAAAAAAACATCTTGAAAAAGCCCGGGAGAGCCCGGGCGAAAGCGCTTGACTAACTGATTTTTTACCTTGCTCGAATGGCTGTTGAATGAAAGATTCAATTTTACATGCTTAATTGAATTTTTTTGGTGTTTGGACTGTTATTGAAAGCAAGATTTGATTCTACATAAGACTTTTGGGCATATCGTACCCAACATTGGATGCTCTGCTTTTTATTTCAATAAATTGTGATTTTTATTTAACGTTGGTTCCGTGCCGTTTCCTGCTGTGTTATCATCGTTTTAACCGGAAGGTTGTCCTGCATTGTTCTTTGTCGCTTACAAGTTATTAAATGTGCCTTAACTGAACCTTACGTGTATTGATCTTTGAAGTTTTTTCCTTTGACACTGTTCAACACAGAGGAATAATCCATCTCCAAGAGAGATGTAATCAGTTCTGAGTGCAGAAACGCTGGAAGTAATTAGAAAGGTTCTAGACATGGCAGATGTGACATACGGAACCCTTACACTCAGTTCCAAAATACAGCATGCCTTACAGGTCATTCTCTGTTGCTAAGTACAAAGAAAGTGGCAAAAAGAGAAGTTACCTTTCTCATGGCATTCCTCAAGGCATGCCTGGTGACCATAACAGGGCATTCAGTTAGTCAGACAAGGATAAAGTGAAATTCTACTACACTTTATTTACTTGTTTATTTTGATAACCAGGTAAGTATAATGGTCTAATGGCCCTTTTCAGACATGACCTGGGCCAGAAGGCAAAATTTAACAAAAGCATCAAAGATTACAATACAGTTTACATATTAGGAAGTCTAATACAGGTCAGGAAGATAAACAATGGAACAGTAACACACTCTAGTTGTAAAAGTATTTACATGAGACAACTGGTGAGACTCAATCCATTACTGCTTTTACAGTCACAAAGAAACCTTTTTTACTGTATGACATAGTTATGTCAAGAAACTAAATGGCAATGCTCAGATATGCTCTGAGCTACAATAGAATAGCATTAAATATACTGATCATAAGGATATTGCCAATATCCTGGCAGATCGATTTAGTGCCAACTTCACCCCCCTCTCATTCCTAAAGGGCCCATCTCAATACTAAAAGATTGCCAAATTATGGAAATCATGGCCAGACAGGTAGAAACCGTACTCTCCAAAGCTAAGAATACAGCATCCATGGGACCAGATGACATCCCAGGCTGTGTACTACATGAACTACACAATGAGCTGGCACCTCACCTAAGTGTCATATTTAATCATAGCCTCATCTCATGCTTCATGCCCACTGAGTGGTGCACAGCTACAGTTGTCCCACTCCACAAGGGGGGGGGTCCACCTTGGATCCCAGGAACTACCTTCCCATCAGTCTGACAAGCCTGATCTACAAGAGCATGGAACGCATTATCATGGAACTTATAAACAAAGATACTGGCAACCTTCAAACACTGGACCCCACCCAGTTTGGGTTTGTGAAGGGCCGATCTTGTCTCCTCAACCTAACTGACTTCTTCAAATCAGTCTCCAGAGCTGTGGACAAGGGTAAGGCGGTCCACACAGCCTATCTGGACCTCACCAAGGCTTCTGACACCATCCCCCACTCTAGAATCATAGATAAACTTACTAAGCTGGACATAAATCCCTAGATCATTTGATGGGTTGCCGACTGGCTTACTGACAGAGCCCAGACTGTAAAAGTAGCCGACTGCAAATCCAGCTCCAGACAAGTGACAAGTGGAGTACCTCAGGGTTCAGTCCTGGGACTGCTCTTGTTTAGCATCTACTTCTCTGAAGTACAGGCCAACATTAAGGGACTCTGGCTAACAAAGTTCACAGATGACTGCAAACTGGGAGCCATTATTGAATCCCCAAATGATGTGGGTATTCTACAAAAGGGCCTTACAGAAGCAGATGCTCGGTGCCAGAGCCATGGGCTCAAGCTTAATGCCAAGAAATGTATAGTTATCCCCTTTGGGAAAAAACATGTACCCATGAATTACCACATAGGTGGCAGTACACTAAACACTGAAAGTGTGATGACAGACTTAGGGACACAGGTGGACAGTAGTCTCAACTTCGATAACCACATCACCACAACATTCAGGAAATCCTTCTATGTGGCACACCTCATCACTAAGGGCTTTTCATCCAGAAAAAAGGAGGTCATTGTCCCACTGTACTCATCCCTCATTAGACCCATTATAGAGTGCAATGCCCCGTTTGGTATGTACCTCACAAGACATCAGCAACAGCTGGAAAGGCCGCAGAAATACCTCACTAAAAGAATCACAGGCCTAAAGCAGATGCCCTATGCTGACTGTCTAAAAAAACTCCAGCTATACTTTCTGGCATATCGTCTATTCAGAGGCGATCTCTGCTTAACATACAAGGCGATGTCAAACCCTGAGCTGCTGGACATGCTCCACTTAAAGAAACCCCAATCCCTCAGAGCCACATACTCTAGGGATCTAAACCTTGTCATCACAATAAACAAAACATGCTGGCGGGATAGGTTCCTGACCCAGAGACTCCCCATACACTGGAATAGACTGCCCATACATGTCAAGCAGAGCACCTCCTTAGCCCTTTTCAAAAGGAACCTTGACGATTGGATGGGAGATAGGAAATTCACCCCAGGGATCATGTCAGTCACCCTGCTAGACAGGGGTCTATGGAAGTAAATATTGTGGGATGAAATATCCAGGGACTTGCTATGGCTAGGCTTGTATAGGCCCTAGGGATGATAGCCTAGTACCAACCTATGAAACTATGAATCTATGCAACAATGTAAGTTATGTCTGTGTTCTGCTTCCAAGAACGATGAGTACACTATTGTATAACTGTTTATTCTGTCTATAGTAAGTTTGATTTTTTGTATAATATTTTCCTGATACAGTATAATTTTTTATACTGCTCTTTATTGTATCATATGTAATAGTTACTATGTCTATGTGGAGCTTTTCTCCCCGGGCCTCTGCTGAAAATGGAAATATATCCAGTCAGACTAGCCCGGTTAACAAATGTAAAATAAATAAAATACTAGGACAAGATTACATATAAAAAGTAGATTAAAATAACACAAAAAAGAGGTTATGTACTCACCATAACGTTCCATGTGTGTAGTCCATCTCGCCCTTCATTCTTACATATGGGTTCGGAGCCGATCCTCGGCTACAACTTGGCCTATTACAAAGCTCAAAGTCTCTTAGTTGGCTCATGGCTAGGTAGGTATCCCAAAGTGCACTAGTACAATCCCCAGATCATGTTTGCAGCTCAACTGTAGCTAGACAGAACTAAGGTTATCCAGAAAGAACAACAATTATGAAAGGTCTCCACCCTACCAAGGTAACACTATCCTGTTTCCAGATCCTTCCAGGATGGGGGTAGGTGGTTGGGTTCATAAGAATGAAGGGCGAGATGGGCTACAAACATGGAATGTTATGGTAAGTACATAATTTCTATATGTTCTGTAGTCCTATCTCACCTTCATTCTTACATATGGGACAGCGTCCCTAGCACCTTATTCTTGGATGGCTCACAGGAAAATACTCCTGAGTAACTTGGAACCAAAGGAGGCTCTAACCCTTGAGGTCAGGTCCAATTTGTAATGAGTAATAAAGGTATGAGGGGTAGCCCAAGTTGCTGTTGCACAAATACTGTCAACTGGAACTCTGGCTTGGAAGGCAGCAGATGTAGACTGGGATCGTGTAGAATGAGCCTTAATCTTGAACGGTAGAGTTTTTCCATTGGAGGAGTAAATAAAGGAAATACAGCTCGAAATCCAGTTTGATAGAGTCACTTTGGAGACTGGCAGACCTAGTCTAGAATCAGAAAAGGATACGAAAAATTGGTCTGAATTTCTGAGTTCCTCAGTCCTGTGAAGGCAGAACCGTAACTAGCTGTGAACATCCAGTTGATGAAATTTGTATTCTGCTGTGTTAGAATGATTAGGGAAAAACACAGATAATTCTATGGTTTGGTTTAAATTAGTGTGAGATCAATCTTTAGGGATAAAGGAAGGATTTGTACAAAGAGAAACTGTCTTTGTGGAAAATCAAATAAGGAGGCTTAATAAACAGTGCTTGTAACTCTGATACTCGTCTAGCTGATGTGATGGCTGCTAGAAATAAGGTCTTCCAAGACAGAAATTTCAATAGTCATGAATGAGAGGGTTCAAAGGGCAGTAAAGTTAGCTTGGACAGAACAAAGTTTAGATCCTAGGGAGATACTGGTTCATGAAAGGGGGGTCTCAGCAAAGTAGCACCTTTAAGGAAGGTTTTACACAATCTGCGGGACATCAGGTTAGACTCATGTTGACCCAAATGAAAATTAGATATCGCTGCCAATTGGACCCTAATTGTGGCAGCAGCAGCAGATCCCTGATGGAAAAGTTCAGACACTCATCAGACCCATCATAGAGTACAACGTCCCATTTGGGATGTACCTTATAATACACCTGCAACAGCTGGAAAGACCACAGAAGTACCTCACCAAGAGGATCACTGGCCTCAAACAGATGCCCTATGCAGCTCGACTGAAGAAACTTCAGCTGTACTCAGTTGCATACCGCCTACTCAGAGGTGATCTCTACCTGACATACAAGGCCATGTCCAACCCAGAACTGATAGACATGCTCCACCTAAAGAAAACCATATCCCCTCAAGCCACATGCTTTAGGGATCTAAACCTCACCACAACAATAAATAGGACGTGCTGGAGGGATAGATTCATGTCCCAGAGACTTCCCATGCTCTGTAACAAGATTCCAATCTACATTAGGCAGAGCTCCTCACTAACACTCTTCAAGAGAAACCTTAACAAGTGGATGGGAGACAGGAAGTTTACCCTGGGGATCACTTCAGTGGCTCTGCTGGACAGAGGCACAGGGAACTAATCTAAGGGGGCAGCGGAAGCCAACACATTCCGGCTAGGCTTATAAATGCCTTTGGGCAGATAGCCTAGTACCTATCTATGAACCTAAAATTTTAAAACCATAGGGATGGATGCAGTGTAAGGATCTACATTCCTTTCTTCAGCCCAGATGGAAAACCTTCTCCATTTGCTAGTGTATAACTTCCTAGTGGAAGGTTTATGCGAAGATGTGAGGATGTGTGTCACAGTAGGTGAAAAATCATGAAGCCTGACTAGGGATGGAATTGGAGCAGCCATACTGTCAAGTTGAGGGTGTGGAGGAAGGGGTGAAGGGAGCCTGACATGTGTGTCAAGAGGTCTGGCACTGGGTCCAGATTCCATGGATCATCTAGTAGATGAGGCCTGAGAAAGGGGAACCAAATCTGGCGAGGCCAGTAAGGAGTGATGAGAATCATTTTGTTTCCCAAAAGCTTTGCTTTCTGAATCACTTTGGATATGAGAGGAAAGGGAGGGAAAGCATAAAGGAGTCCCAGGGGCCAATTGTGAACAAGTGTGTCTCTCAGTGGCTCCCCCGGAGGGGGGATAAGGGAAAAATAGCTGCTGCATTTGGAGTTGATTGGACTGGCGAAGAGATCACAGCAAGGCTGTCCCCGTTTGCGGAAGATCAGTTCTGCTACTTCCTGATTCAGAGACCACTCATGAGGCATCAATATTGCCCTGCTGAGCTTGTCAGCTATTACAATGCTTGTCCCTGGGATGTGCATTGCCACCAGAAAGTGTTGGGAAGAAATTGCCCCACTCCCAAACATGAAGGACCTCTCAACAAAGGGGGTAAGATCTGGTTTCTCCTTGTTTGATGAGATACCATACCACTGACATGTTGTCTGATTGGATTGCTATCAGCCCTAGAGGAAGAAAGTCGTGAAGTGCTTGCAATGCTAGAAGCACTGCTCTCATCTCTAGGACATTGATATGCAGGTGAGCCTCATGATCTTGCCATGTGCCTTGGACAGTCCTGCCTAGATAATGCCCCCCACCCCATCCTATCTGTTAGGCAACGGGTTGGCGAGGAAGGAATGGAGTGCCTGTTGTTAGTTGGTCGGGTCGTATCCACCAATGAAGGTCCTTTTTGCAAGACTCTGTTATGACGATGTGGTGAGATAGGTACAGTTGTTGAAAGGACCACTGGGAAGATAGAAGCCATTGGAGAACTCGCATATGGAATCTGGCTAGAGGGACTAACCTTATGGGGGAGGCCATGGTTCCTAAGAGTTTCAGTGCTGTCTCTGCCTTGACTTTCTGTAGAAGAAGTAGACAGAGAATTTGTTGTCTGAGGTTCTGCACTCTTTCTGCAGGTAGACGAGCTAGCATGATGACTGTGTCTATTTCTGCACCTATAAAAGTCACAAATTGACAGGGCGATAAGGCAGACTTTTCCCAATTTATTGTAATCCCCAACTGGGAACAAAGCTGGATAGTGGAATCTCTGGTTTGTAGGAAAAGATTCCTGGTGGTGTAACCTCTGGTGATTATTCTTTGTACCCATTTGTCTTGGGTGATGTTTAGCCAGGCTTCTGGATACAAAGATAGGTGTCCCCCGACTGGCTCCAGAGAAGCAAAGCCGGCCCCACATCAGGAGCACTGATATGGACGGCCTCGAAATGAATCGCAGCCTCCCTGGTTTTGCAGACCCCCCCTGCCTCTAGGGCGACATCTACCATTAGCTCCTCCTCCTCCGCCTCTGAAGGAGGAGTTGCCTTGTGCATCCGGGAAAAATCTCTGGGACTTCTTGAACCACATCTTACCACCTCTATGACCCTTAGGATATGGTCTAGAGGGGACGGTAAAAGTACTCCCATGGCAGAGAGAATTTCCCTTCTTGTTCGCACCTGGTGAGTGTATCTTTCACCTTAGGTCCAAACAATGAAGAACCATCAAAGGGGGCATTGGAAAAGGTAGACTTGAATGGCTCCACAAAATTAAATAAGCGCATCCAGGATTGTCTCCTAAGAGAAACTCCTGAACCCACTGCCCTGCTCATTCTGTCGGCTGCATAAGAGATCAGCCTCATGGAGGAGTTCACGATGGAATTTAAAGTGGACAACTGAGCAGACACCTTCTCATGGCTCCTTCGGTAGATGTACCTAGAAGAGTATCTCCTAACTCCTTGAGGAGATCTCCTTGCAGCCTTGTAAAATGTGTTAGATAGTTCAGTGCCCTAAGTGTAAAAGCCTCTGAAGAAAATATACGCTTCCCGTATCTATCCATCATTCGAGACACCTTATTCGGTGGATGGAAAGATGAAGTAGTCTCCACTAGCTAGCTCCTTTTTAGTGGCTGCCGCCACTACCATGGCATCTACAGGCATACCCTTAGACAAAAAATTCTTTCTCTTTAGGGGCAGATAGAAATTTATTGGGTCTTCTGGGAATTGGCTCCATGGCATCAGGAGTCTCACACACCTTTCAACTAACCAGATCTAAAAGTTCATCGAAAGGTGGAGACACCCACGAGGCTGAAGGTTGACACCCAAAAGCCTTCAGGTACACTGACTCCTCATCAGAAGGGGTACAGTGGGCCAGCCACCTCTCTGCTTAAGGATCTCTAGGATGTCTACAAAGGAGACATCAACAGAGGATGACTTGGGGGACCCTTCTGACTCCTCGAGGTCAGTGCCTGAAGTGATGGACTTATCCAGGGAGTCTAAATGCTTCCTTTTGCATGTCCTCTTCTGATGGGCTCCTCAGAAGGGTACTCTAGGGAGGTCTCAGAAGACTGGGGGCCACCCAACGGGGGCGCATGAGGCTGCGGGTCTCTGCTGTTGAGAGAGAGAGAGAGAGTAGGTGCTGAGATCGTGATTGGTGCTTGAGGGAGGAGAGAGTCGGTACCCTTGCGTGGAGCTGATGAGTGAGACAGCACACTCCTGATCATCTCGAAAGCAGATCTCTCCAGCTCTGAAGAAAGCCCTGGTTTCCGAGGAAACAGAGGTAGTCAGTGGCTCCAGAGTGACCCGCTCTGAGATGGATATAGTGTCTGAGCTCACGCTAGCCAACGCACCGAGAGGGAGACTCGGAACTGAGGAGGTTCGGGTCCAAGTGTCCCTGTCGGGGCCGACTGGTGAGCTTCAGCCCCTGGACACCACGGACGGCACCGGAGGTGTCGGAGCAGAACTTGACTCCGAGACAGCCACGAGGGGAGCTGGAACTGAGGGTTCCACAACAACTGGCACAGAAAACTCTGGCTCCAAAGGCCTGACTCGGCTCAGTGGAGGAACCACAACAGGGAGGATGGGCTCAGGTGGCTCCAGAGCTGACTGGGTCAGAGCCAACAACAATTTGGGCAAAGCAGATGACTTCAGGAGTCTAAGCACTACTCTCTCCACATCTTCCTCTGACAAACTCTTGGAGGGTCTGAATGACAGGGTAGGTGATCTGGATCCCTATAAAATTGGAAATCTTAAGGTTGGGGAAACTGGCAAAAGATCTCTAGACTGGCTCCGATGCAATGTTTCAGTAGTCGGTTCCAAAAGGCTTGGGGCCGACACTGCAGTGCCAACATCGACAGCCTCAATCAGCTCCGAGGACAGTGGAGCTGAGGAGGTAGAAGTCTTGTCAAGTTTTGATTGTTTCTGAGGAGATTCCAATACACTAGTCGGTGCTGGAGAATGCCTCTTGGCTGACTTAACCTTCTCTTTTTTTGGAAGAATGTGATTTGGATGAAGAAGAAGAACTCGCTAAGTCTTCCTCAAAGGAAGACTTGAGGAGACCTTTCAAAATTAACTTGTTCTTTCACTCCTGGAGAACTCTGGAGCTAAAGGAATGGCAGAATAAACAAGTTTCCTGTAAATGAATGGCTCCGAGACAATATACACAATTACAATGGCCATCCGTAATTGACATCTTCTAGGAGCACTTTATACATTTTTTGAAACCCGAAGGTTTGTGGTCTTTAGTCTCTTTAGACATGTTGAAGAGCTATGTAATAAAGCAGGTACACCACAAGCACAACATGGACTAGATCCTCTAACTTAAACGGGCCTAGCCTTAACAAGCACACACACACCTAACAGGGATAGAGTAAAGAGGACTAGGTCCTCTAACTTAAACAGGCCTCGTCCTGAAGAAAATATGAAAATAGCAGAGGACTAGGTCCTCTAACTTAAACGGACCTAGCTAGATAGGCCAAGTCATAGAAAAAAAAGCCAGAAACTAATAGCAAAGTAATGAGCAAACAACACTGCACGCAAGCTTAACTTTTCTAACACTGCATACAATATATATATATATATATATATATATATATATATGTATATATATCTATATATATATATATATATATATATATATATATATATATATATATATATATATATATATATATATATAAGGTCCTAAATAAACGCGGACCTAATAATATCAATGTTAATAAGAAACTAGCACACAGGATACCAAATGGAGAACAACAAGTACCAACGGCCAACCAGTTCTCAACAAACTAACGAATTTAACGAGCAAAAACACTTCTAAACTATTCTAAATGCTTCTAACACTATTAAATATTATCTAGTAATAAGATAACTAGCTATAGAAATGGTAAGGTGATAATAAGACAAGAAAGTTTAAACTTAGCCACGGCCAAGCAAGAAGCACTTCTGAAGTCATAGATGTGGCAAATGAGATCAGGGATTGTACTAGTGCACTATGGGATACCTACCTAGCCATGAGCCAACTAAGAGACTTTGAGCTTTGTAATATGCCGAGTCAGAGCCAAACCCATATATAAGAATGAAGATGAGACAGGACTACAGAACATCAATTGTTTCATTAAGACTGTGAAATAATGAGAGATCTAATGCCATCAAGATATGCAGGAATTCAGTCATCTCCTGTTAAACTGAGTATATCAAATTACTGGGGTACAGTATGTCAACCCCTTATGGTTTTACAATTATTCATTATCTTTTGGAGAAAAATAAGTGATGAATCCACAGGATAGGTGCTGATCCCAGCCAGTTTTTCTAGGATGACTCTGTACCAAAACCCTTTTAAGCCTCTGGAACACATTACAACTCATAATGCCTCTGGAATCTGTGCACCATGGATCACAAGAAAGTTGCAGAGACTTTAAAATCTTTCATGAAATATGCTCCTGAAGAGTACTACAGAAAATAAGTCACTACATTTAGCATTAGTCAGAAGCAAAGAGATGGCAGGGAGGCTTTCCCCAATGTCAGAAAAGGCATCTTTTCCATATCCCTGATGAGAGATCATACATGTGGCATTAATAAGCATTGGCTGACCCTGTATCTTAGGGATTTAGCTTCTCCAGTTATGTGTGCAATGACTAGAAAGTGATATGTGGACATGGCTCATTTCCATAGCCTCATTACCTTTCAACACAGGGGAAAAGAATCAGTTCTCCCTTGCCTTTTAATACACCATAGTATTGTTGGAATGTATAGTTTCATAGTTTCATAGTTTAGTACTAGGCTATCTGCCCTGGGGCATTTGCAAGCCTGGCCCTAGAGATGTGGCTTTTGCCACCCCATGTAGTGGTACTAAGGTGTATAGAATAAATTTAGAATACTGTGCCTTTGTCTAGTAGTGACACATTGAAGACCCCCTTACTTATTAAAATTAGTTTACTGTGCCTCTGTCAATTAGCGACACAGGGGTGACCCCCGGGGTAAACCTACAATCTCCCATCCACTCGTCAAGATTTCTCTTGAAGAGAGTCAGTGAGGGGCTCTGCCTAACATGAACTGGGATTTTGTTCCAGAGTATGGGAAGCCTCTGAGTTATGAATCTGTCCCTCCAGCATGTTCTATTCATGTTTGTACTGAGGTTTAAATCTTTGGCTCTCATGGTTCTTATGGATTTGGATTTTTTGAGGTGGAGCATGTCCATCAATTCCTGGTTGGACATGGCCTTGTACGTCAGGCACAGATCACCTCTGAGCAGGTGGTATGCTACTGAATAGAGCTGGAGTTTCTTTAGCCTGGTAGCATATGACATATGTTGGAGACCCTTGATCCTCTTGGTGAGGTACTTCTGGGGTCTCTCCAGCTGTTATAAGTGCCGAGTGAGGTACATACCAAATGGGGCATTGTACTCAATTATGGGCCTGATAAGGGAGGAGTACAGGGGCACGATGACCTCCTTTGATCTGGATGTGAACCCCTTCATGATAAGGTGGGCAAGGTAGAAAGTCTTTCTAACCACTTTGGCAACGTGGGTGTCAAATGAGAGGTCACTATCAACTTGGGTCCCCAGGTCTCTGATTACTTTTTCGGTACTCAGTGGGTTATTGTCTATGTGATAATTTGTGGGTACTTTGTTTTTCCCAAAGGGGATGACTATACATTTCTTGGCATTCAGTTTAAGACCATGATTCTGGCACCAGTTGTCCGTTTTGGTGAGGCCTTTCTGTAGGATGTATGTGTCAGCTGGTGTATCGACTATGGCACCTAGTTTGCAGTCATCTGCGAACTTTGTCAGCCACAACCCACCATGTTTGCTTTCACATCTGAGAAGTAAATGCCGAACAAGAGGGGTCCCAGGACAGAGCCCTGTGGGACACCACTTGTGACTGGCTTTGAGTCTGACATGGCTCCCGCAATCTTGACTTTATGGGTTCTGTTCTTTAGCCAGTTTGCAACCTATCTTGTGACATATGGATTTACATTTAAGCTGTTTAGCTTATCTATGATCCCTGAGTGAGGTATTGTGTCGAAGGCTTTAGCCAAGTCCAGGTAGGCTGTATGGACTGCCTTGCCCTCATCAATGGCTCTAGTGACTGTTTTGAAAAAGTCAACCAGGTTCAAAAGGCAGGATCTGCCCTTTTCAAAGCCGAACTGGGTGGGATCAAGTGTCTGTAGGTCCCCAATGTCGTTGTTTATGAGTTCCATAATAATTCTTTCCATAGCTTTGCAAACCAGGCTGGTCAAGCTTATGGGGCGGTAGTTCCCAGGGTCTGTAGTGGAGCCTCCCTTGTGGAGTGGGACCACTGTTGCTGTACGCCAGTGTTCAGGTACATATCCTGTAGTAAGGCTAAGGTTAAATAACATTTTTATATGCGGGTTTAGCTCCTCTTGGAGTTCATGTATCACGCAGCCGGGGATACCATCAGGTCCCATAGATGCTGTGTTTTTTGCTTTGCTGAGGGCGGTTCTCACCTGGACATCAGAGATGACAGGGAGGTTACATTCAGCTGGGATGAGTATTTCTTCTTTTGGAGGTGAGGGAGGGGAGAAATTTGCACTGAACCTGTCTGCCAGAATGTTGGCAATATCTGTGGGTTCGGTAAATTTTTTGTCGTTGTGTACTAACTCTGAGCATATCTGAGGGTTTCTGCCCAGGTTTCTAACATAAGTGAAGAATGCCTTGTGGTTATCTTTAGTGTCCTTGGCGATTTTTCTCTCAAAGTTGGCCTTGGATGTTTTTATGAGAGAATGTAGCTTTCTACTAGTGCTGATCAGAGATGCCTTCCCTTTATGGGATTTTGCTCTGTCTTGCAGTAGCTTCCTTCTTTTGTTATACAATTTGTTTGTGGCTGGGGTCCACCAGACAGGACGCTTTCCTTTGGTGGAGAGGGTCTTGGTTTTATTTGGGATTGCACGATCCATGCATTCTTGGAGATGTCCTTAGAAAGCATTTGTATAGGATTCAGCATTGTGGGATGTGGTTTCCATTGGCCCTTTGGGCTTAAATGATACCATCTCAGTCTTGAGAAGTGTAAAGTCGGCTTTTGAGAAGTTTCTCACTGTAGTCTTTTGTGCTGGGGGGTGGAGGTGGTAAATGTATATCCAGGGTGATTAGTTTATGGTCAGATCTCACCAGTGAGGGGAATACTTCCGGTGTGGAGCATTTTGTCCCCATGTTTGTGATGATCAGGTCTAGTATATTATCCCCCCTTGTGGGAGAGGTGACTAGCTGTTCCATTGCATTTGAGTTTATGAACTCCAGGAACCTTTGGGCTAGGGTGTTAGGGCTAGAATAGTGCACTCAGTCTATGTTAGGGTAGTTGAAGTCTCCCAATATGATGGTATTTGGTGAGACATTCATATCTTCCAATGTCTTCAGGAAGGCTGAGTGGGGTTCCTGAGATTAGGAGGGTGGTCTGTAACATGCAACCAGTTGTATAGCAGTTTTGCCTATGGTTAGCTGCACCTGGATGGTCTCCGATGCTTCATGAGTTGCCACTAACCTGGAAGTGTGGGTATCCTTGATGAATATGGACACTCCCCCTCCCTTTGTGGTTCGGCCCAGGTTTTGGGGCCGAAAAGCATGATATGAGGTAAAGCCTGGTAGCGCTGGGGTGCTCTCAGGAGCCTTGAACCAGGTCTCGGTTACAGCGCAGACATCGATGTTCTCCATACTGAGGAGTGCTTTGAGAGCCTGCATCTTGAGATTTAGACTTCTGGCGTTGAGCAGCATTACCCTTAATTTTTTTCCATTTTTGTTTTCTAAGGAGGTGGGTTTGTCTTTTGAGCCTTGCCTAAAAAAGGCACTATGGGGGTGGCAAGAGCCTTAGCCAGTATCTGGAAGCCCAGTGGTGACAGGTGCAAGCCGTCCCTTGCGAAGCAATGTGTGGCTTGTCCAGCATGTCATCCCAAGCAGACAGACATTGGATCCCCCTAGAATGACACCAGTAATTGAGCCAATTATTAAAGCTGATCATCTTGTCTTTGTATTGTGGCATCATTCTTGGTGAGGGCAGGATGCTGCTCAAGGTCAGGGTCATACCAGCCTGGGCTACATAATCAGAGAGCTCCTCTATGTCTCTTTTCATGTAGTCCAAGGAGGTACGTCTCAGGTCATTCATGCCGGCATGGACAATGATGGAGTCATATTTGTACATGCTTTTGAGTGACCTGAGTGCGTGTGTTATATGGCGGATCCTAGCCCCCGATAGGCAACTTACCGTTACCCTCTCCTTGCTCAGCCTGGTAAGTGGGACATCAGTGTGTCTGACTATAGAGTCACCTATCACTAGTGTATCAGGCATAGTGTTTGGCCTTAAGGGCTGTGATTTATTGACACACCGATTTATTGAAGTATGTGTTGCATGTGTTATGTTTTGAGGTGGTGGATTTTTGGGTGTCTGCTTTGGGAGCCTTTGTTGTTTTGGTAAGTTTTTTAATAGAGCCTCCGAGTATGTTTTTGTGTTATTATGTGCTTGATTTGCAGTTGGGGTAGGTCTATGTGTGACTGGGTTTGTTGTGTGTGTGGTTACCTTCTCCTCCTGTCTGGTCTTGCCAGTCCTGAGTTGAGAGAGTTCAGCCTCCAGTTTGGCTATATAGTATGGCAAACATTCCTTGTGGTAGGAAAATTTGAAAGACCTTCAGGGGAATAAAAAACATCCTCATCTCCAGGATGCTGATGTGTAGCTTGACTTTGTTCTGTAAACACAAAATTTGGTCTGTCCACCCTCATAATGTCTCCAACCTTAGGGCTGATGCTTCTATGATAACATGGTGACTACCAACCATGGTCTGGGAATTTGGAAGGAGTTGCACAGGGAGAGAGAGTATGGAGTGAATAATACAATTTTCCAGATGTCTTTGACCTACATCAAGTTTGAACATCAGTTCAACTGTATTTGAAAGTCCCTGGGAGGACTCCCACATGGTACTTTGCAAACACTTTTAGGAAAATTATAGTCACAATTAGCTCCAAGACCCTGAAGTAAGTGACCAACAGTACTGATCTAGAATTATAAATTTGTCCACAATATGAATAATGGGAGGAATCATTTCTCAGGGAAGACTGGTCCAACACAGAATGGTATATTATCTGTGAAAGTTACAGTCAATGTGGGTCCCATCTGAGACTTCACAAGGTTTACAGTAATCCCTATGGACTGGAAGAGAATTCCTAGTGGCGATCAGTTTCTCTTAAGTAAGGAAGGCCAGTGACCAGTTGATTATGTAGTGGATGACCTTGGCTTCTTGAGCTTCTAGTCTGCTGCAGCTGTAGCCATGCATTTCATGAATACTATGGATAGTGTGAAAGGAAAAGTCTGAAACTGATAATGGCTAGCTCCCAAGTAGAAATGTGGGGACCTTCTGAACTCCTTGGAAATCTTTGTGTGGAGGTAGGTGGCTTGGAGGCCCAAACAGCATCATACAATCTTCATTTGAGAAGCAAGGAAGGTTTAACCACACAGTAACCATTCAGAATTTTGGTAAAAAAATGTTCGAGACTGTAGTCAAGACTAGAATAGGAGTGAGGTCCTCGGGCTTTTTTGGAACTAAAATGAATCTTAGTTATATCTGGACATTTTGTGAACCAGTGGGACCAGTTAGCTCTTTTTAAGAGAAGTTCCAAACCTCAAGTTATGCAAATGTCTTTTGATGAAGTGGGATGTTAGATGGTAGGACAGGCTGAAGACAGTGAGGAGAGAAAGTAGATTATGCAGCTTCTCCTAACATCATGCTGTTTAAAGCAATAGAAGACACCATAATGTGTGTGTGGGTGCCTTCCACACCGCTGCATTCTATTGTTTTTGTTGCTTTTCACATCTGAACTACATCAGATCATGAAAGGGGTGATAAGGAGACATAAGCTTCATGCCAATGGCTCCTAAAATGTTACCATCTTTCTCGCTTTAATCTAGCGTTTAATTCAGTATAGGTTCAAGTATGCTGGAGCCATAAAACAGTAGGCTGCCTAGGAATCATCCATGAAGTTGACAAAGGTAGGAATGGCATCATACACCAATTCTGGCATCTGTAACTCTTACTGAAGCATCTGATTCATTCTTTATGAGGCACATATTGAGTTTACTCATGGTGGAAAGAGTGAACACATGAATGGTGAACTTTTTCTTCAGCTCAGCATCTGGATTATTGCTGGATGTTATGGTCCAGCCTATTCAAAAACTACAGGATTTTCTTAATTATACTAGTTATATCAGATTTGATAACAGTTTTTAAATACATGTGGAAGTTATCCCAATAGATTTCTTGCATCTTAATGTTGCACAACCTATAGATGTAACAATACATATACTTATATTGTAAGCCATTTTCTAGAAATTCTGTGCTTTTGGCAACAAGTTGTCATCCAACTCACATGAAAAATAACCACTCCAAATCCCAATTTATTCTTATTAAACACATATGTTCTTCAGGGGTCTATATTAAATAATTAAAATTTACTTACCTCAGTCACCTATTCATCAACATAAAAACAGCAAAATTCATTGCTGTGAATGATACAATTTTTCCTAGAGTAAGGAAGCTATTGGCCAGCACCACAACTTTTCCCTTTTCCCCACCGAGTGTGATCTCAGAGTTCATATATATAGTTGGGGGTGGGTGACAGGAGCAGACCCCGCATTGGGGAGTGTGGGGGGCAGGGCCGGTGCTAGGATTTTGGGGTCCCCCAGCAAGTTTCAAGTTGGGAGCCCTACCCAGGAGAATATCAAGTGTGACCAAACTGCTGTCACACCCCCCTTCCCTGCCAAGCTCATCCAGCACCATTTAAAGATCACTATAGAGGTGATCATTAAAGGTCTTTAAGTGTTTATGTCTGCTTAATTCCCATGATTACCTTCTTTTCCCTTTACCATAGTTAAAATCCTTACTTCTTCCGTACCCTTGTCCCAGGCTTCCCCTAAGTGATATTCTACTCCATCTATGGCACCAGGCTTATCAGTCATTATGCTCTAAAGCCATTGCTGGAATGTACCCTGCTATATGAGTAGGGAAGTGCCAACGTGGTTCAGTAAATTTATTGTTTCATTTTATCATTAACATCAACCCACTTTTTCACACTTTCTACATGGGGTCAGGGTGTCATGTTAACTTTTGCCATTTCTCTTGATTCAATGTCACACTCCTGCTCTCTTCGACACTCATGCCAGACTGTCATAGATCTTCATTCACACAATCCATTCACCTCTTTGCTGGATGCTCTCATTTCTTCTTAACTTCTTCCTGTCTGTCCCAAATCTTTTTCACCACATTGTCTTCTGCTTTTCTGCACATGTGCCTGCACCACAGTAATCTGTTCTCTTTGATATTTTCTGGAATTGGAGCTACTTTGGCTTCTGATCTGATATTCACATTTCTTAATCTGCCCCACAGTGTGCATCTCACCACCCTTCTTCTTAGGGCGCTAGAGCCCTGAGTAATTCCTTGAAATGTACTTTCTCTCCAATCAACTTCCAGGTTTTCAGCCTGGTCTCTGTTGACCTTAGAGCCTTCTCTGACCATTGCTTGCAGCTGATTGTGGCAACCAGTGCTTTATGCTGTGGGCTGACTGTTTCACTGGGGATGACTTTGCAATTACTGATTCTACCCCGGTGCCTTTTTCTTATTAGGAGACTTGTACCCGAGTTGCATGTTGGTCACTCTTGTATATGATCTTGTGACTGTCCCTCTTTCTGAACCATTTGTTGGCTACTATCAAGCCACTTTCCAGACAGAATTCCTCCTGAGTAGTAGTCTCTGGATGCCAAGCCAAGTGGCTTTGTTTTACTGCCCTTCCATACATAGAATGTTCAGCCTCCTTCATACCATCATGTCATCTGCTTCTAAGCTCCATCCTGTCAGTGAACCTACACTGAGTGTAGCAATTCTTAGTTCATGTTTGGCAGGTTAATTGATTTTATGTCCAGCTTTTTCTCAACAGCAGTATCCCAGGTAACCCAGGCTGGTTAACTGGACACTGACCAGCCAGTAGCTTATTGACTCAGGGCTACTGGACTTTATGGCGGCACACACTGGTCAACAGAGGCATGTACACCCCTCCCTCTATTAGCATGGGTCCCTGGTGTAGGTTGGACTAGTCCGGGTCCTCAACTCATTTATCACCAGCAAATACCCATGTCCATTTGGTGACATTAGTCAACATGACAATCGCCTACAGCCATATTTTACACTGCCGGGTGGCTAGCCCTGCCTCAGCATGCATTCTGTCATTCATGTTCTACCTTAAGGATACTGTACAGCATATACTCTCATGAGAATCATGGAGTTTGTGATGTTATGTGGGATATTACTCACCAGTGGCATTTAAAAAGAACTATGGATGCATTTTATCACAGGATTACTGTTAAAGAAGGACTAATAAAGACACAGCAAATGAAATGAGGGTAACCACAGTACATTCGCTAGGTAGTTTTCCAGTAGAGTCAATTATGCACAAAAGTTATTGCATGGCTGAAAGGGGGAATACTTGTAAAATACAAATATCATGAAAGTTGCAGATACATATGTCTATATCTACTGTCTGTTCCTACAACATCTCTTGTTATACAGTTTAACTTTCCATAATATTTTTATCTAGAAAATGACTGACTTTTTTATTGAAAGTCTAATATATCCTTATAAGCTGTTTAGATATAAGGTGGGGAAATAAAGAAAGCATACATCAAAATGTTTATTAAAGAAACCAGAGCCTTTAACTTCAAGGCTCTCTACATGAAACTTTTTTTTTCCACAACCATGTTAACCCTCCCATATAGCCTTCAGCATACCAGGCTGCTGGCTAATGACAGGGATGGGAGCTTTTAGGGGGCATTTGACTCCCATCTTTCACAACTTCATACTGGCTAATGACAGGGATGGAAGCTTGTAGTGGGTGCTTGACTCCTGTCATCTCTCACAACTCCACTGACAGAAGGCTTTCAAGAGTTAGTGAATTTTCCACACTGGGGGGATTTGGAACATGGTTAAAAGTCTGCACAGATGACTTCTTTACATGAAGGTAATGGCAGAAAAAAAAAATAACACCGGCTATGCTCAGTAGAATCGAGTGCCACAGGAGACAGGAATAACTGTCAGCATGACAGAGATACATGGAACAATAAGGCAAATAGCAATGATGGATACCCATTCAAACTCATTGCTAGATCAAAGTCTAGGGCCACCTCCAAGAAAGCTCCTCCGAAGATGAGAACAAAAAAAGCTCATCTGAAGTTAGCTGTACTGCACTTGCACCCAACTCAGTTGCACTGCTCCTCATGCCCCGTAACAGCTTGCACCTAGGGCAATCATACCATTTGCACCACCTTAGCTACAGCACTGGTTTCAATGACATGTCACCATTATGGCGCTTTCCCCATTATGTCTTCACTCTGTAGGTCCACCCGATGAGCAAGAGAAAAATTGGATGACCCAGGCACATTAATTGTCAACTTATGAGAGGGGGTATGACTTGTTCACTGCACAGGGTTGAAGACTACCTGTTATGTGGATGCTGGTATCCCATTACCTGTTAACCAAACACTGAGGCTGTTGTTTTGGACAATGTATTCAAGTGTCTTGTCAAGACAGAGAACCTTGTATGCTTAACTGCAGATTCATTGGAGTGGCACTCCCTTAACTTTGGGCCACAGAGGGTCAGTCACCATCTGGAAATGTTGATCATCCAACACTGGTCCTGTATAGGTTACAGTCTTAGCCGCCCTGACATACCCTATATCCAGCACCCTAACTGGTGTGACTTCCTTTATATGTATCCTGCCCCACATTTTACATATGGTAAAACCATCCCATCACCATCCCCCATGTATTTGTCCAACAATTTCCAACCCATTTTTCTATATGCAGAACCACCCATCTGTTTCTACTCTTCTGCATTTGTTTTTTTTTTTCCAAAACATAGTCCTACATCTGCTTTTATTTTTCAGCCTTTCCTTAAATAAAATACTTCCTCATAGCTCTCTTTACCTCTTGTCTTCATTTAAATTAAAGTGGATCTCTCCCCAAAAAGGTACCCTACCATCCTACTTTTTTCATATCACTGTATTTTTTGCTCTCCCTTGTGTGCTTATGTTTTCTTGCTTTCCTCCTTTCATACTCTTATGCATGCCTTTCTTTTTTCACTGTAACAAGGACAGAAGTAGACATGTGATTTCAGCCATCTCTTGAGTGATATTCACATACTGCAGTTTGCAAGAAGGTTGCTCTTTGCAGTGTTTTCTGGTGTGAAATACCATGTCTTGGAACAGTTACTGTATTGTGCACGACCTAGTCTTGCACTGTTGTGACACTTTAGTTAGCAAGGTCACTACAAATACATGACTTTACTCTGCATGTTGTCATTACCCTGTTTTGCTCCACATCACTACAGCAATAAACCAAAGATGCTCCGTTCTATTGATCCTGGTTATCATACCACTACTGTGTAGGACTGAGCACGCTAAAACACTAGGGTTCTCTGGTTCAATTCTTGGTTGGGGTGCCTTCTGTGCAGACTCTGCATGTACTCCTTGTGTTAGTGTGGGTTTCCTCCCACATTCCAAAGACATGCAATAGGTGGATTGGACACTCTCAATTCACACATGTGAGAATGTGCCCCCCAAGCCACCTGCTAATTAAATGTACCAATTCTGAGATTGCACTACAGCAAAGAAAACAGTGAATATACCATTACGCTCTGTACAAGAGATCCATTTAAACAGTTCAAAGTTTCGAAATCTTGTGAAAGTATGAAATTTAGAAGTAGACCCATATATATCTATATCTATATCTATATATATATATATATATATATATATATGTGTGTGTGTGTGTGTGTGTGTGTGTGTGTGTGTGCGTGTGTGTGTGTGTGTGTGTGTGTGTGATCTGGCCTTTTAAGCCATGAAAAATCCAACCATATTTGACCTTCTATTTCTTCACAAAATAAATGGAGCATTAAATACCAGGTTAAAGGAACTAAATCTCAACAAGAAATAAGCCACATTAGTATTATAGATACATTTTGCAGTACATCCCCACCTCTGGAACAAACTTCCACAATGTCAAGCAGAGTATCACCATTAGTGCATTTAAGGTATACTTTGGTAATTGGATAGCCAGCCTCAAAATGTCCCTTGGTCTGATTTGCACTGCCCTGCTTGAATTGGACAGGGATCTTGATAATGGGTTATTGGCTAGGTTTGTAATGGTCTGCTGACTTATTCCCTAATAGTTACCTATGAGCCCAATATACCACAAGCTAACATTTGGTATTGACCAATGGTTATTATTTATTGCTGTAAAACCACTACAACCTTCCTCATGGTTGTGTCTTTCGGCTTTTCCCGGTTAGGGGTCACCACAGCGGAACTCCTGTCCGCTAGTGATTGGTAGTTGATTTTTACGTGCCAGGTTACCAGCCCTGACACACAACCTTCAACGAAGGTACACCCATTCATGCAGAAGACGCTCTAGCTGCGAATTGAACCAGACAGCGTCTTACTGTGAGGCGACAACGCTACCGCAGCACCACCACCACGGGTTACTACAAACTTCCTCATTACATACTTTAAATCATTGCTGGGTTTTTTTCCCGGAGTTCCCTTTACAGACTACATACTGCTGAACTATAACAGAAATCTAACATACACTGCCTACTCCATGTTTCTGAAGCCAAGCACAAACTGTACCACAAAACTTTAACAATGCAAGAGTCAAGGTACAAGGAAGTCTGCAGACCAAAACTTTGTAGTAAAAGGCAGAAAAGTCCCAGAACTGCCCCAGTTAAAAAAAAAAAAAAAGACAACTTACTTCCTTGTCTGTTGCAGCCAATCAGGTCCCTTGCTTCACTGAAGTGGACCTGATTGAGGGCAGCGTACAGACAAGTTAAAAAAAAAAACGGAAAAAAGTTTGCGATCGCACGGTCACATCATGTAGCTGTGCAGACTTCTACAAGATGTGGAGGAATGAATGACGGAGAAGGAGAAACCCCGTGGCTGCTGCAAGGAGGCCCTCTTTCGCGGGCAGATGATCGGTGGCTCCCCGAAGCCGCTGGCTCCGCGGGTGCCTAATGCCAGCTTTGTGGGGGCTGAACCCCCTACTTCTGTGGGTTTGATTTTGTGCAATGTGTGTCGTGGTGTTATCGTGGACAAGTGATTACTTACCCTTGTAAAATTTTCCCTGGATACCTTGAATTTTTATCCCTCTTGAAACTGCTCCTCAAGTCTGAGGTGTCTGTAGTGACTGACTGCTTTGGAGCAGGAGGGGAGAAGGGGAGACCTGGATTTCTCTTCTTAACAAATCCCAGAAATGGAATCTGAAAATTTAATGGGTGTTGGAGCTGGGACCAAGGAGACTTCAGATACCATTGCATCTTTCTCAAGTGGTGTCTTGCCAGAGATATCATGAGAATCACAGATGCTATAAGACCCAGAATCCTGAGGTATTCCCTCACAGTGACCAAATTCTGAGTGAAAATCCATGCAATAGATCTAAATGTAGATTTAGGTTCATAGGCCCTGGGACCTATATAAGCCTATCCAACAAGGTTCCCTGGCTTTTGTCACCCAAGAAAATTATTTTCCTGTGCCCCCTGTCAAGCAGTCCTGCAGAAGTGATCCCCGGGGTGAATTTTCTATTTCCCATCCAGTTGTCAAAATTTTTCTTAAAGAGGGCCAATGAGGAGATTTGCTTGATATGAATGGGTAGTTTGTTCCCTAGTATGGGAAGTCTCTGGGACAAAAATCTATCCCCCAGCATGTTCTGTTTATTGTGGTGACAAGGTTTAGGTCCCCGGAGCATGTAGTTCAGAGAGACTGGGATTTCTTTAAGTGTAGCATGTCCAACAGCTCCGGGTTTGACATAGCTTTGTATGTTAGACAGAGATCGCCTCCGAGTAGGCAATATGCGATGGAGAAGAGCTGGAGTTTTTTGAGATGGTCTGCGTATGGCATCTGTTTGAGGCCAGTAATCCTCTTAGTGAGGTATTTCTGTAGCCTTTTCAATTGTTGTTGGTGTCTTGTGAAATACATGCCAAACGGGGCATTGTACTCTATAATGGGTCTGATGAGGGATGAGTAGAGAGGAACAATGACCTCCTTTTTTCTAGAGGAGAACCCTTTTGCGATGAGGTGTGCCACGTAGAAGGATCTCCTGACTACTGTGGCAATGTGGTTATCAAAGGAGAAACTACTGTCCACCTGTGTCCCGAGGTCTCTTATCACACTTTCAGTGTTTAGTGAGCTACCACCTATGTGGTAGATCATGGGTACTGAGTTTTTTCCAAAGGGGATGACAATGCACTTCTTGGCATTGAGCTTGAGGCCATGACTTTGACACCAAGCATCTGTCTCTGTGAGGCTCTTTTGTAGAATGTCTACATCATTAGGTGATTCTATTATGGCTCACAGTTTGCAGTCATCTGTGAACTTTGTTTCCTTTGTTTTTGTTTTTTTTTTCTGTTTGAATTTTTCCCGTGGAAGAAATTATCTTTGTACTGAGATGTCTAGCAGATACCCAAGAAACACAATCATGTATGATGCAGTCAAAAAAGTCTTTCGAATATTCTCTTGGAATCCCAGCCTGCATAGGAGATCTCACACCCAATTTGAAAAAATGCAAAGATAAGCAAGTCGTCTAAATATGAAAAAATAAGGATAAACTGTAGTTTACAGTGGACTATAAGAAAAAGTTATGTGCTTACCATAATGCTCCATCTGAGTTGTTGCTTTTCATTTGTCTTCAACTTGTGGAGCCCAGATCTGGCATAAATCCAACTCAGCCACATACTGCAGCATTGGATCAAAGCTCCAAGCTCCACGCTCCTCCCCTACCCATAATGCCCTTGTCTCCCTCCTCCCCTCAGATCGAGTTTGTTGCAGAACAGCAGCACTCCGACCTTGACCATAAGACCATATGCCTATAAATCTGGCATTACCCACATAACTTATCAAGGAAAAATACTAGCCAGTATAAAGGGGCTATGACTCTTCAATCTGGTCCACTACACAGGCCACACAAGGCAGGGGGAAGGAGGGAGGGATGGCTGAAGACAAATGAAAAGCAACTCAGATGGAATGTTATGATAAGTACATAACTTTTTTATCTGAAGTTGTTGTTTTCATTTGGTCTTCAACCTGTGGGACAGAGTGCCCAGCTACCAACAAACTGTGGGAGGTCCTCATGGAAGGATGTTTTGGAGCATGGCTGGGCCAAAGGATGCCCTGCCCTTGAAAAGAAGGTCCAATTTATAATGGGAGATAAATGTGTGCAATGATGCCAAGGCAGCTACAGAGCAGATATCGCCTAAAGAAACCCTGGACCAAAAAGCTGCAGAAGTAGCTACAGACCTGGTGGAATGCATCTGAACATGCCTTGGTGGAGATAACCCTTTGGCTCTACAGGCCAATGAAATGCATTCAGAAATCCATTGAGCAATAGTAACTTTAGAGACAGGCTTTCCAAAGAAGGGTTTAGAAAAGGAAACAAAAAGTTGATCAGATTTACAAAAGGATTTTGTTCTATACAAATAGAAATGCAGCTGCCTGTGAAAATCAAGGAAGTGCAATTTGTACTCTTCTTTATTCTGGAAATTTGGAAAGAAAACTGGCAGATTGATGACCTGGTTAATATTAGACTCTGATGCCACTTTCAAAGAAATGATGGATTAGTTCATAGGTTCATAGGTAGGTACTAGGCTATCGGCCCAAGGGCCTAAGTAAGCCTAGCTAATAAGGTTCCCTGGCTTATGTCACTCAAAAAAGTTAATTTCCTGTGCCCCTGTCGAGCAGAGACACAGAAGTGATCCCTGGGGTGTATTTCCTATTTCCCATTCACCCATCAAGATTTTTCTTGAAGAGTGCTATTGAGGAACTTTGCTTGACATCAATAGGTAGCTTGTTCCAGAGTATAAGAAGTTTCTGGGACAGGAATCTATCCCTCCAGCATGTCTTGTTTATTGTGGTGACAAGGTTTAGGTCCCTAGAGCATATAGCTCAAAGGGATTGGGATTTCTTTAGGTGTAGCATGTCCAACAGCTCTGGGTTTAACATAGCTTTATATGTTAGGCAGAGATCTCCTCGGAGTAGGCGATATGCTACAGAGTAAAACTGGAGTTTTTTAAGACTGTCAGTGTAGGGCATCTGTTTGAGGCCAGTAATCCTCTTTGTGAGGTACTTCTGTGGCCTGCCCAGCTGCTGCAGATGTCTTGTGAGGTACATTCCAAAAGGGGTATTGTATTCTATAATGGGTCTAATGAGTGTCGAGTAGAGGGGAAGAATGACCTCTTTTTTCCTGGATGAGAACCCTTTTGTGATGAGGTGCGCACATAGAAGGATTTCCTGACTACTGTGGTGAAGTGATTATCAAAGGAGAGACTACTGTCCACCTGGGTCCCAAGGTCTCTTATCACACACTCCGTGTTAAGTAGACTGCCATTTATGTCCGCAAGGATACCCTGTCTTTGTGAAATACCATATAAGGGGGCTTGACAGCTAAGGCTTGGATCTGAGAAACCCTCTTGGCTGAGGTAATTGTAACCAAAAAAGCCATCTTCCAAGACAGAAACTGCAACTCAACCATAGCCGCTGGTTCGAAGGGGGGAGAAACCAGAACCTACACCACCAAGGTGTGATCCCATGGGGCGTTGGGTCCTTAACTGAAGACCTAAGGAGAAAGGTACTTTTCAAAAAGGCCTTAAAAAGCTGGGACAAAGGGAAGGTCTAGCAAGGACCACTGAACCACCAGAGTCCATTGAAGGACTCTCATATGAAGGCATGCCATTGGAATGAGAGTGATCGTGGCCACCTTGGACCCCGATGCCTGAAGAACTGAATCCACTGGGGGACATTTGGCTTGAAAGATGTAAGAGACATGATGTAGAAGGGATCATCTGTCCAGAGGTAGAAACACCCCTTGGATAGTGTCTATATGAGCCCCAATGAAATTGAGAACCTGCACTGGTGTCAGTTGGGATTTGTTGAGATTTATTGTTATGCCCAGGTAATGAGCGGTCTTGAGAAGAAGCTCCCTGGCTTGACACAGTCAATGCATGGTGGGACTGGAAAGGAGACAATCTTTAAACCTCTGCAGCCGTAGGTGAGCCGCCACTACCGCCATCACTTTGACCCGGGGAACAGTGGTGAGTCCAAAGGGTGCACTCTGAACTGAAAATGACTGGCTCCCAGCCAGAAGCAGAGGAACCTTCAAGACCGCCTGTTCATCTTGATGTGATAGTACACGTCTTGGAGGTCCACCGAGCACAACCAGTAATTTATCTGCAGAAAGGGCAGAATGGACTGAAGGGTGACCATCCAGAATTTTGTTTTGGCAACCAACAGGTTCATGGTTGAAAGATCCAGAATGGGTTTTAAGTCCCCCATTTTCTTTGGCACTAAAAAAAACCTGGAAGCGATGCCTGATCTAGATTGGTCTGGGCGGACAGGCTGGATGACTCGTTTTTTGAGCAGCCTGGAAAATTCTATGGTTGCCTGCTCTTGATGCATGGGTGGAAGGTCTAGGAGGTGTTTGGGAGGAACTGGAGGTTGAATAAAGGGGATCAAGTTTCCTCTGGATATTATCTGCAAAACCCAATGATCATCGATGCTGGACTCCCAGGCTGTTAGGTGCAGAGATAGATGTCCCCCGACTGCCTCCACAGATGAACAGTCAGGCAAACCTTCAGTGCTGCTGCAAGGTTCTGTCTGGGAAGGGATCCCAAGACCCTTGGTTCCTCGGGCCCCCTATGCCACGAGGTTGGCATCTGTCATAGCCCCCCCCCCGCCTCAGGGGGAAGGCAAATCCTAAGTGTCATGGAAAGAGACTTGAGATTTCCATAACCACATCTTCTTCACGCCATGCTGATTCCTAGAGAAGGATCATTGCAGGATGGAGAAGCAGATCCCGACGGCAGACAAAGTCTTCCCATCTTTCTCGCTCTGGACTAAGGTGTCCCTGACAGTCTTACCAAAAAGAATGGAACTGTCATAGGGGGTATTCATAAATGATGCCTTGAAGGGCTCCAAGAAAGCACAAAGCCGGAGCCAGGCATGATGCCTGATGACTACGCCTGTCCCGGCAGCCCTAGAGGCATCTTCCATAGTGAGTAATAGGAGCCTCATGGACGTATTCGATATCAAGGTAAGAGTGGCCATATGGGAGGAGAACACCTTTTTCTCCACTGCCGACATGGACCCTGGAGCAGACTCAGCGACCTCTCTGACCAGGTCCCACTGCAATCTGATAACGTGCACCATGTATTTCAGTGCACATAAGGCAAATGTAGCTGAAGCATAAGCCCACTTCCCAAAACAGTCCATAGTTTGAGACTCCTTGTCTGGAGGATGGACTGTAGGGCTCTCTTCAGCAAGCTCTTTCTCGGTGGCCACCACAACCTCCATGGCATTGACCGGGGATCCCTTCGACCAATGCTGCCTTTCCGAGGGAGCACTGAGTATTTTGTCCAGGTTCTTGGGGATAGGTTCAACCGTATCTGGTCCTTCCATGCCCTGGATGAAATTAAATCCACTAGGGGATCCACAGGAGGGGACATCCAGGAGGTAGAGGGTCCTGTGCCAAACATCTCCAGGAATACCGACTCATATGGGTTGTGCTTTTGGGTAGACCATCCTCTTGTACTGACACAGAATTTTTTTCTTGATGTCTCCAAAGGAGACATCCTCCAAGGGTGATCGCAGGGAACCTTCCCCTTCCTCCAAGTTGGTATCTTCCCTGAGGGACTCCGGTGGGGAGTCCAAATGCCTCCTCTTACACACCTATTTCTGAGGGAGCTCCCCAGTGGGGATTTCTGTGGGGGGATTCGGAAACCTCAGGGAGTTCCCGTGGGGAAACCTCCTGGGGTGCAGTGGCAACAGGCTGTCCTTGAATTGGTTGGATGGCAGACTCCAGCCCAGAAAAAGAGGCAGCTAGGGTGGACTCCAAGGATGACAGTGTCAAGGGTCTCGAAAGAGCCAAGTGTACCCTCTCCACCATATAGAATGCAGAAGGTGAAATAACCCCTGAAGCAGGGATGACCAGGACTGGATCCGCCACCTCCTGCACCGAGGGGGGACCCAGAGCTGAACCTCCTGGTGCCAAAACTCCAATAGGAAGGGCTGAGTCTGAAAACCTCAAAGTTGACACCATCCCCTTGGATCCAATGTCGAGGTTATGACTCAGAGTTGCTGGCTGCAAAAACATTGTAGCCGAACCACTCAGGGCAATGGTAGGTGTTAAGATACCTGGAACCACTGGTGCTAACCCTTTGACACTGGGAAATCTCGGACCCTATGACTCTGAAACAAGAGGTCGGACTGGAGAAGGAGCAATGGGAAGGAAAATGGAATGCATGCTCCCAGCCCCAGAAGGGGAAAGAGTGGGTAAGACTCCCAACTGAATTTGGGCCTCAATAAACTTCCAAATCATCCTGTCCACTTTGGCTTCAGAAATGCTCTGAGAGGACCAGATGGAAGAAGCCACGAACCCAGGCCTGGAGTGGCACTGAGGGGAGATAGAGAGAGGTGACCAGGTCCAGGTAGTCTCTAGCTCTGGTGAGAAGCATGGAAACCAGATTAGAGGAGAGCCCTGAGTCTGATCCAACTGTGACTTGGCCAGGGTCTCAACCAAGGAAGAGTGGTCAGGGGACCGCTTTCTAGGCTGATACTATTCCTTTGAATGGGTCTTTCCCTCATCCCAGGACTTCTTGATGGGAGGTTGAGTCCCAGAAGCCGGGGTGGAAGAAGAAGAAGCCTCTGATGGGAGGAGGCCCTTAAGAATCAGCTTATTCCTCCTGCCGATCAGGGTGTGGGGATTGAAGCCTGTGCAGATCGAGCAGGAGGAATCCAGGTGATCAACATCCAGGCAAACAATGCACAGAGTGTGGCCATCAGAAGGAGGAAGCTTATGGCCACACTGTACATTTCCTGAAGCCCCGTTTGGGTGGTTTGGCCATGGCCACAGGAACCTAAACACACTACATTCACTCACACAAGACAGAGAAAGGGGGGAAAAGAACGAAAGAGAGAGACTTTTTTTTTAAATCGACATGAAACACACAGGGATAGGGTAGGGTAAAATAAAGAAGAGACACCAAAACATCCGAAAGAAGAAGAAAAAGGATAGAAAAAGATCAAAAAGATTACTTCTTACTTAAAAATGGAGCTAGGAGCTGAACCACACTGCTGTTTATAATGAGCGGCAAATGAGATCTGGGGGGAGGAGGGAGAAAAGGGCATGATGGGTAGGGGAGGAGCTTGGAGCTTGGATCTGATACTGAAGTATGCGGCTGAGCCAAATTGACTGCATGCCCTTAGCCCCAAAGGGGGCAGGAGCAGGGAAGACTCCCAACTGAATCTAGGCCTCAATAAACTTCTGAATCATCCTGTCCACTTTGGCTTGAGAAATGCTCTGAGAGGACCAGATGGAAGAAGCTACTGACCCAGGCCTGGAGTGGCACCAAGGGGAGTTATAGAGAGGGGACTGAGTCCGGGTATTCTCCAGCTCTGGTGAGAAGTGGGGAGACCAGATTTGAGAAGAGCCCCAAGTTGGATTCAACTGTGACTTGGCCGGGGTCTCAACCAAGGAAGAGTGGTCAGGGGACCACTTTCTAGGCTGATTCCATTCCTTTGAATGGGTTTTTCCTTCATCCTCGGACTTCTTGATGGGAGGAGGATGAGTCCCAGAAGCAGGGGTGGAAGAAGAAGAAGCCTCTGATGGGAGGAGGCCCTTAAGAATCAGCTTATTCCTCCTGCTGATCGGGTTGTGGGGATTGAAGTCCACATAGATCGAGCAGGAGGAATCCAGGTGATCAACATCTAGGCAAACAATGCACAGAGTGTGGCCATCAGAAAGAGGAAGCTTATGGCCACATTCTGTACATTTCCTGAAGCATCACTTGGGTGGTTTGGCCATGGCCACAGGAACCCAAACACACTACATTCACTCACACAAGACAGAGAAAGGGGGGAAAGAAATGAGAGAGAGAGTTTTTTTTTTTAATTGATATGAAGCGCACATGGGTAGGGTAGGGTAAAGTAAAGAAGAGATGCAAAAACATCCAAAAGGAGAAGAAAAAGGATAGAAAAAGATAAAAAAAGTTTACTTCTTACTTAAAAATGGAGCTAGGAGCTGAACCACACTGCTGTCTATAACGAGCGGCAAATGAGATCTGGGGGAGGAGGGAGAAAAGGGCATGATGGGTAGGGGAGGAGCTTGCAGCTTGGATCTGATACTTGAGTAGGTGGCTGAGTCAAATCCATGCCAGATCCGGGTTTCACAAGTTGGAGACCAAATGAAAACAACAACTTCAGATTTGGAGCTAGACACACTGTGATCACTCTCGGCTCTATCCTGCTCCAAAAGGGTAAGGCAGAGAACTGATAATGAAATCCAAACACATATAACTTTAAGAAACATCTGAATATGATGATAAGCATTGTTTAAATCTAAGGTTACCAAAAAACTCAAATGAGGCAGAAGAAGTACCAGGCTGTGAAGTAAAAGCATTTTGAATTTGGACAGTATCACATACTGGTTTGAAAACAGACAGCACAGATGCATAGTTATAATGAGTACATGACTTTTATATCTGATGTTGTCTTTTTCATCCATTCCTCAAATGATGGGACAGAGTCCCCAGCTACAGTAACCCTGGAAGGTCCTCAAGGTAGAATATTCCATATTACAGCAGAGCCAAATGCTGCCCTATTCCTAGATAAGATGTCCAGTTTATAATAAGCTATAAAGGTATGAACACTGACCATGTAGCAGCTGCACTAGTCCCATCTATGGGAGCTCTGGAACAAAAAGCAGATGATGTGGCCATAGATCTGGCGGAATGAGCCTTAGAAAATGTCAACTCTTTATTCTTATAGACAAAAGAACTGCCATCTAGCTATAGTTACTTTGATACTGCCTTGTCTAATTTAATTTTGGAAAAAGAGACTAACAATTGGCCTGATTTTTGAAATCTTTAGTTTGATGAATATAGAATCTAAGTTGCCTATGAACATCCAGCAGGTGTGGCATGTATTCTCCCTTGTTGGAAAACCTTGGAAAGAAAACAGGTAGAGTGGTAAACTGGTTGATAGTTGTCTATGATACCACCTTGGGTAGGAAAGAAGGGTCAGTCCAAAGGGATATCCTATCCTTATGAAAAATCAGATGCTGTGGTTGGGAAGAAAGCACTTTGAGTTCTGATATTCATCTAGCGGATGTAAAAGCAACTAGGAAAATAATTTTCCATGATAAGAATTTTATGTCCATCTTGCCTAAAGGTTCAAAGGGAGGTTGAGTCAAAGCTTGAGGAAGTACTGTTAAATCCCATGGAGGAGTGGAGTCCTTAACAGGAGGTCAAAGTAAAGAGGTACCTTTAAGAACAGCCTTGCCTAGTCTCAGACAGGCCACAAGAGAATGGTTTTCTCCTAAGAGAAAATTAGAAATGGAAGAAAATTAGATCTTAATTGTTGAGTAACTATCTCCATTACTGAATTTGGATCCAATGAAGTCAAGAACAGCTGGGATATGTGCTGAAAAGGGTCTAATTGTCTCTGAACTACCTAAATGGAAAACCTTTTCCATTTGTTCTTACAAATCTTTCTAGCAGAATGTTTCTGGGATGAGGGGAAGAAAGCCTAGTGTGGATAGCCATAAATGGAAGTGAAGAAGCCATGTGGTCAACCTTAGGGTTCAAATATCTAGGAAGGTATCCTGGATGGGTGAGACAGAAGGTCCTAAGAAGGATCCAACACACAGGGAGAGTGAACTAGGTGAGGCCACAGGAAGAGAAACCACACTTGTCAAGGCCGGTATGTCACAATGAGGTTTACCTTGCTCTCCAGCTAAAATACTTTCTGAAGAAAATTGGGAATGAAAGGGGTGGGGGGAAAAGGCATACAAGAGACCAGAGGCCAATCATGAGTCTCTCTGTGACTCCCCCTCTGGAGGGATCAGAGCAAAGTACCTGCTGTACTTGGAAGTGAGTAGAGACGCAAAGAGGTCACAGCACGGTTGGCCCCATTTGCAAAAAGATTGTTTCAACCAATAATAGATTGAGAGATCACTTGTGAGAAAGTAAGATGGACCTGCTCAGTTTGTCTGCCAGTACTTTGGACTTTCCATAATATGCATTGCCTGTAGAAAATGGTCAGAAGAGATTGCCCATTGACACACTCTCACTGCCTTTTGACATACGGATAGGACTGGTTTCCCGCTATTCGTTGATGTACCAGACCATGGACACGGTTTCTGTCCGAATAGCAACTATCCCTAGAGGGAGAACATCTTAAAATGCTTGCAATGCCAATAGGACAGCTCTCATTTCTAGGACACTAATGAGAAGATTGATTTCAAGCTGAGACCACATACCTTGGACTGTCCTTTCCATGTAATTCCCCCCACCTTAGTTGGAAAGCATCCACTATCACTGTGGTCTTGGGTGTAAGAAGACTAAAAGGGTGGCACTTGGTGAACACCCTGGGGGCTGCAGTGAGACCAAACAGCAGGGCCCTGAACTAATAGTGACTGGATCCAGCTGGAAGGTGTGTCCTGGAGCACCTGTGTACTTTGATATGATAGTATGCACCCCCGAGATCTCTAGAGCACATCCAATCATCCTTATGCAAGAGTGGCAGAATGGACTAAACCGTGACCATCGAAATGGTAACTGTTTGACAAATTTATTCAGACTGCTGAGCTCCAAAATTGGTCTCAGGTCCCCTGTCTGCTTTGGCAAATTTTGCAGTCAGTGGTGAAATGTCCTGCTTCAAGGAAATAAACGCTCTCACAGTAAGCTTCTGAGTTAGGAATTTTGTGCCCACAAGAACAGCACTTTTTGAAGCCAGTTGGTTTAGTTGACATATTTAACTAATGCCACAGCAAAAAGAACCACAACAATATATATAAGTCTAGAAAATAGAAACTAACAACAGTGGTAGCACCAAATACCAAAAATGGTATACAACAACAAAAAAATACCAACAATCATACTTAGAAGTAGTACATAGCATTTAGGTAGCAAAGGCACAAGGCCTAATGAGGTAATGCTAATAGAAAGTATGAATATATTATATATGTGTTATTCTTTTAACAGAAAAATGGGGAGGAAGAAAAAAAAGTGAGACTACAGAACAAGAACTATGATAAATAAGAGAAAAAGTTTTATCTACCACAAAATGCTACTCAAGCTACAGGTGACCACGTCAAAATACTGAAGCAGCGAATGGGATCTGAGGTACATCAGGAGAAAAGAGGATTGTGGGTAAGGGGAGCAGCTTGAGCTATGGAGCCAAAGTCTAATGAAGTGGCTGAAGTTGGATCCGAGACCTATTGGTTGAGGACAAACTAAAAAGACATCAGATATGGAAGGAGTTTTATGTTTGGCTATCAAAAACACAAACCCTCAAACAGCTAAATATCATACGTAAAACAGCGATACAGAACATTATTGAGCATGTGTAACTTTGAAAATAAATTCATTGTATGGCCATAACTGGCTAACAACCAGGAAGTAAAGAGATGCATAAGGTAAGTGAAAGAAACCTTTTAAATTTGCCCTATTCCCCAATGCAGTGCAATCTTGCAGTTGGTATATATAGTTGGGGGTTATGGGGGGCTTTGCCCACCACCTTGGTTGGTTGTGTTTGTGATGTTTACCAACTATGGCCATTCATTGAATTTATTTTCAAAGTTGCACATGTTTGGTAATATTCTATATTGCTGTTTTACTTACAATATTTAGATGTTAGAGATTTTGTGTTTTTCATGGCTGAACATAGACCCATATGGAAGATATGCCCAAAACCGTGATCATCTGATTGAAAGTTCTCAGTTCTTACCTGTGCAGGATAACAGTACAAAGAGGATTGGGATTATGTCTTTTCCCACTAATACTTGATCTCAGAATTGGTACCTATAAAGTAGTGGGGTCTGGAGATGCTGTGGGGCTTGCTCTTCTGCACAAAATGCTGGTAGTCGTAGTTTTGTGTGTGCTGGTGTCTGTACTGAAATGTGTTTATGTTTGTGGTGCTTTAGTATGTGGGGCAATAGTGTGGAGTGTGTGTGTGTGCGTGTGTGTGTGTGTGTGTGTTATGTATGTGTGTGTGTGTGTGTGTGTGTGTGTGTGTGTGTGTGTGTGTGTGTGTGTGCGTGCGTGTATGTGTGTGTGTGTGTGTGTGTGTATGTGTGTGTGTGTGTGTGTGCATGCGTGTATGTGTGTGTGTGTGTTTCGACTGAATTTGCTGTGTGTGGAAAATGTGATAGTGTATGATAGTGTGAGTATGCAGGGTTTTTTTCACTTTCTGTTAATATCATTCTTATATTAGATCAAACAATACATAATTCTTTACAGGAAATAGTGGGAAACACTTTACACTGGAAAGTGGAAGGCTCTGAAGCACCATCTCTATGTATCACTCAATTTAATATTAACTTGGTCCTTCAATCAATCATATGCTGTTTGTTACACTTCTTAAACTTTTTTTTTGGCCAATCACGGCCATTTAAGCTTAGGGCAGCTGTGCACAAATGGTATCACGCCGAAAAAAAACAAAAAAAAACAAGAAAAGTCAATTTTAAGTTAATTCTGCTTTTTGCTATTATAGTCAATGGCATGCAGAATGTAAACAATACCAGGAAGCACTGGTTATCAAGGGGGAAGGGTCTGTTTAAGTACAGTAACTAATGACTTACACACTGGGGTATGCAAATGAGGGGAGTTATACTGAATCACAGATTTCCTCAAAGTGTCAGCTTGTACTTAATACTGTGATGGTGCAACAATACAACAGTGCAAGTGTAAGAGCTGAATGACTTCATAAGGGTGTGTGTCATGCTTGCTGTAAGCACATTGGAGCTCTGTGGCCCGTGTTTGCCCTCAGCTAAGCACAGCTAAGGAAGGGTGTGTATCAGATATGTCTGAGCACTGTGTATACAGATTAAACAGGTGTGCACGGCACGCACCGGGATTTAAACAAAAAAAAAAAGGGGGAAATGGCAGCACTGTTTACATCTGAGCACTGGGTATGCACAGCGTGTCTCAGGGCTTAAATAGGGAGGAAATGGGAAGGGGAAACAGCACTAGGAAGGCAATCAAGGAGAACTAGCATAGCCGGCAGGAATATATCAGAATCAGCCAATTACACATGCAGCAGCCAAGCACACTAATATAAACTATGGAAATACCCTACAGACTGTTTTTTTCCAACAAACTCTACACCACCAGTGTACATGGACGAGGGATTTTTAACTGACAAAACTAATTAAAAATGCTAGAGGCTGCTACTGCTTTACTCCATTAATATGTGCTAGAGACTGAGGGTGGTGAGGAGGAGAATGCAGACAACCAACCCACAGTGAGGAGAAGGAGAAAAGTGTACAGACCAAGGGTAACCTACCAGGGCCTACATGAGCTGGAGACAGTAGAGCGCTATAGGGTGGACAGGGACATTCTACAACAAATCATTGAGCTGTGCCAGGCACGCCTTACACACAGAACTAATAGAGGGGAACCCATCCCAGTGGATACCAAGGTATGTCTACGCTTAAGATTACTAGCCACATGTACCATCCAAAGACCAACTAGGGATATCATGGGGGTCTCACAGGCATCAGCATCCAGGGTACTCCACCAGTTCCTGGATGCCATGACACAACATGCCAATGAGCCCATATATTTCCCCACCGCCCATGAGACGCCAACCACGTGTATGCATCTCTTGCACCATATAGCAGAATACCCTGAGGTAGTTGGTGCTATAGACTTCATGCACATCCACATCAAAGCACCACCTGGTGAGTGGGGCAGGGTCTACATAAACCGCAAAGTCTTCCCCTCCATCAACTGCCAAGTTGTGTTGAATGTCCAGGGCATTATCATGAATGTGTGTGCTGGCAGCCCTGGAAGCTTTCACGACTCCCACATCTGGTATTGCTCACAGTTGTATCAGGCGTTTGCCAGGGGGGGCATCCCATATGGCCATCTAGTGGGGGATGTTGGCTATGCACTGGAGCTGTGGCTGATGACACCCTTCAGAAATGCACGCACACCTGAACAAAAACACCATAATGAGGCACATGCATAAACCAGGTCATTGTAGAGCGTGTGTTTGGGATGCTCAAGTCACAATTCTGCTGCCTTGAGATATCCAGTGCAGCCTTGCAGTACTCTCCAGCTACATGTACACAAATGTTCATAGTATGTGCCATACTACACAATATGATCCTGTGGAAAGAGCTGCAGCAGGAACAGCACAGGACAGGGCCACACAGCCCCCCACCATTGCCAAGGTCAGCAGAGGCACAGAAGGACTCTGAGGAGGAACATCCTGATCCTGCCCCTGTAGGCAGAAGGAGGCATGTACAGTATGCCCAGGCCTTGGCAAAGAGGCAACGCATAGCACACACACTGAAACTGTAGGGACCCAGGGACTGATACCTCTCTCCGACTCGCACACACAGTAAAAGAGATGACAGACATGACACTACCTGAGCTTTACCATGTATAGGTTCATAGGTTCATACTAGGCTATCTGCCCTAGGGCATTTATAAGCCTAGCCAGAGTGTGTTTGGCTTTCACCACCCATTTTAAATTAATTTTGCTATGCCTTTTTTGAGGTTAGTATACTGTGCCTCTGTCTAACAGTGACACAGAAGTGATAGCCGGGGTAAACCTATGATCTCCCATCCACTCATCAAGATTCCTCTTGAAGAGAGTCAATGTGGGACTCTGCCTAACCTGGACTGGGATTTTATTCCAGAGTGAAGGGAGCCTCTGGGATATGAATCTGTCCCTCCAGCATGTCCTATTTATTTCAGTGCTGAGGTTCAAGTCTCGAGCGTAGCTCGATGGGATTTGGATTTTCTGAGGTGCAGCATGTCCATTAATTCCGGGTTGGACATGGCTTTATACGTCAGGCACAGATCGCCTCTGAGCAGGCGGTATGCCACTGAGTAGAGCTGGAGTTTCTTTAACCGGGCAGCATATGGCATCTGTTTGAGCCCTTTGGTCCTCTTGGTGAGGTACTTTTGGGGTCTTTCCAGTTGCTGCAGGTGTCTGGTAAGGTACATCCCAAAAGGGGCATTGTACTCAATTATGGGCCTGATGAGGGATGAGTAAAGAGGTACAATGACCTCCCCTGATCTAGATGTGAATCCCTTCATGATTAGGTGGGCTATATAAAATGTTTTTCTAATCACTTTGGCCACGTGGTTGTCAAATGAGAGATTGCTATCAACTAGGGTCCCCAGGTCCCTAATGACTTCTTCTGTACTTAATGGATTACCACCTATGTGGTAATTTGTGGGCACTTTGTTTTTGTCAAAGGGGATGACTATACACTTTTTGGCATTTAGCTTGAGGCCATGGCTCTGGCACCAGTTGCCTGTTTCTATGAGGCCCTTTTGGAGGATGCTTGTGTCAGCTGGAGAGTTGATTATGGCGCCCAGTTTGCAGTCATCTGCAAACTTGGTCAGCCACAGTCTTTCCGTGTTGGCCTGTACCATCGAGAAATATATACCGAACAAGAGAGGTCCCAGGACTGAGCCTTGAGGGGCGCCACTTGTAACTGGTTTGGAGTTTGACATGTCTCCAGCAATTCTAACCATGTGGGTTCTGTCCTTGAGCCAGTTTGCAACCCATCTAGTGACATAGGGGTTTATATTTAAGCTGGTGAGCTTATCTATAATGCCCGAGTGGGGTATTGTATCGAAGGCTTTTGCGAGGTCCAGGTAGGCTGTGTGGACCACCTTCCCCTCGTCAATGGCCTTGGTGACTGTTTCAAAGAAATCGACCAGGTTTAAGAGGCAGGATCTGCCCTTAACAAAGCCAAACTGGGTAGGATCCAGTGTCTGTAGGTCCCCAATATCTTTATTTATGAGGTCCATGATGATCCTTTCCATAGCTTTGCAGAGCAAGCTAGTCAGGCTTATGGGGCGATAGTTTCCAGGATCCGTTGAGGCACCACCTTTGTGGAGAGGGACCACTGTTGCTGTACGCCACTCTTTGGGTACATATCCTGTAGTAAGGCTAAGACTGAACAGTAGTTTTATGTTTGGGTTTAGCTCTTCTTGGAGTTCATGTAGGACGCAGCCTGGGACACCATCTGGTCCCATTGATGCTGTGTTTTTGCTTTGGAGAGGGCGGCTCTTACCTGAGCATCTGAGATGTCAGGGGGACAGCACACTGTTGGGATAGATATTTGCCCTTTTGGTGGGGAGAGGGGGAAGTTTGCACTGAACCTGTCAGCTAGGATGTTGGCAATGTCTGTGGGCTCGGTGTATTTTTTGTCATTTTGGACTAATCTGAGCATATCTGGGAATTCCCACCCAGGTTCCTAACATAACTAAAGAAAGCCTTGTGATTATCCTTAGTGTCCTGTGCAATTTTTCTCTCGAAGCTGGCCTTAGACGATTTTATAAGTGCCCGTAGTTTTTTGCTAATACTGATCAGAGATGCCTTCCCTTTTTGGGATTTTGCTCTATCATGTAGTAGCTTCCTCCTTCTATTGTATAGTTTGTTTATGGCTGGGGTCCACCAGACAGGACGTCTGCCTTTGGAGGATTGGGTCTTGGTTTTATTTGGGATTGCATAATCCATGCATTCCTGAAGGTGTTCACAGAATGCGTTTATAAAGGATTCTGCGGTCTGGGCCGTATTTTCCACAGGCCCGGGGGCTTTGAAGGATTTTGCCTCGGTTTTGAGGCATGTGAAATTTGCTTTAGAGAAGTTTTTCACTGTGGTTTTCTGGGCAGGGGGTGGGGTCGGGATGTGAATATCCAGTGAGATTAGTTTATGGTCGATCTTACCAGTGAGGGATACACTTCTGGTCTGGAGCATAGTGTCCCCATGTTGGAGATGATCAGGTCCAGTATGTTTTCCCCTCTTGTGGGAGTGGTAACAAGTTATTCCATAGCATTTGAGTTTATAAATTCTAGGAACCTTTGGGCTAGGGTGTTGGAGCTAGAGTAATGCTCCCAGTCTATGTTTGGGTAGTTGAAGTCGCCCAATATAATGGTGTTTGGAGAGACCTTCATATTTTCCAGTATTCTCAGGAAGGCCAAGTGGGGTTCCTGTGTTTGGGAGGGTGGTCTGTAGCAGGTTATAAACTGGAAGGCAGTTTTACCCACAGTTAGTTGCACATGGATAGTCTCTGATGCTTCGTGCTGTGCCACCAACCTGGAGGTGTGGGTATCTTTGACGAATATTGATACTCCCCCTCCTTTTGTGGTTCGGTCCAAGTTTTGGGGCCGAAAAGCATGGTGTGAGGTATAACCTGGTAGTGCTGGGCTGCTCCCGGGAGCCTTGAACCAGGTTTCTGTTACTGCACAGATATCGATGTTCTCCATGCTAAGGAGAGTTTCGAGTGCGTGCATCTTGAGGTTTAGACTTCTGGCATTGAGTAGCATTACTCTTAGTTTCTTATCCCTTGTGATACCTATGGAGGTGGGTTTGTCTTTTGAGCCTTGCCTAAAAAGGCACTATGGGGGTAGCAAGAGCCTTTGCCAATATCCGAAAGCCCAGGGGTGACAGGTGCAAGCAGTCCCTAGCGAAGCATCGTGGCTTGTCGAGCATGTCATCCCAGGCTGACAGGCATTGGATCCCCTTTGAATGACACCAACACTTAAGCCAATTGTTGAAATTGATCATCTTGTCTTCATATTGTGGCATCATTCTTGGTGAGGGTAAGATGCTACTCAAGGTCAGGGTCATACCGGCCTGGGCTACATGCTCAGAGAGCTCCTCTATGTCTCTTTTCATGTAGTCCAGGGAGGTACATCTCAGGTCATTCACACCAGCATGGACAATGACTGAGTCATATTTGTACTTTCCTTGGAGTGACCTGAGTGCTTGTGTTATGTGACGGATCCTAGTGCCCCTCAGGCAGCTCACCGTGACCTTCTCCTTGTTCAGCCTGGTGAGCGGGATGTCAGTGTGCCTGACGATAGAGTCACCTATTACAAGTGTATCAGGTGTGTTGTTTAGCCTTGAGGGCTGTGACTGTTCGGCACACTGGCTTTGTGAGCTATATGTTGCACGTGTTTTGTTTTGGGGTAGCGGTTGCTTGGGTGTCTGCTTTGGAGGTCTCTGCTGCTTAGGCAGATTTTTATTTAGAGCCTCTGAGTATGTTTTTGTGTGTTTATGTGTTTGGTTTGTTGTCGTGGTAGGTCTATGTGAGACTGGAATTGTACTGAGTGTGGTTTCCTTCTCCTCCTGACTGGTTACGCCAGTACGGAGTTGAGAGAGCTTAGCCTCCAGTTTGGCTATAAGGTTGCATCTCTCACATGTGTTGGAATTTGTTGGGAGGAGGAGAGGGTTGTCTGTGTACATGAGGCAGTTGTAACATTGCCTCAAGATTCCCAGATTCACCAGCTGGACCGGAGAGGAGATTGACAACTGACCTTTGGACATGCTAGAATAGTATTGGGAATTCCTTTATAATTGAAAAAAGGGCCAATGGGGAACAAGGTACTCAAGGGGAGTCTGTGAGGGTGTAGTGCTTTTAATTTTTTAGAGCTGACTTATATAATTGCTTTAGTGAGCAAGTGCCAGGTAACTTAAATGCAATGTGTTACAGGTAACTTAAATGCAAAAACGACAAACAGTAACTTTCTTTCAAGTGAAACAAGGAAATAAGTACAGTAAGCAATGCAGATATCACTAGGGATCCACAGAAGTGCTAAAAGGCCATGTTTTAGGTGGAATTAGCGTTTCAGGGAAATAAACAAACAACAAGCATACAAATAAAGCTAGATTCAGCAGACCTGGATCTAGTCTATGCTACAGCAACCAAGGTGTACCAATTTCAGTAAGAAACAGTTAGAATATGCAGGCACTATAAGCCTTTAACCAGAAATTCCCTGCTCAGAAGGGCAGAGTCCAGCCTCTCCTCCCACAAGAGTGCAGACCGCAATCCTTCTTAACGTAAAATAACTGGCCTGAAGCTCAAGTGCTTAAACCAGAACTAATACACTTTTAGAATAACAGACACTGAGCTCTCAATCAGCAGTTCCCAACTTAGAAGGATGTAAGCTACCTGTCCTGCCACCATAGTGCAGGCCACAAACCTTCCTAATGTAAAACAACTGGTCTGAAGCCCAAGTGCTTAATCCAAAAGACTTAGAAATGATAGCTACACTTTAATCAAGTTACTACCAGCAGTAATAAATACAACTGAATACTTTAAAGAATGCCTGGATTAGTGCTCAAGTTATACAAACAAAGCTAGATTCAGCAGGCCAGGATCTAGTCTATGCTACAGCAAACGAGGTGTACCAATTTCAGTAAGAAGCAGTTCAAATATGCAGGCACTATAAGCTTTAACCAGAAATTCCCAGCTCAGAAGGACAGAGTCCAGCCTCTCCTCCTACAAGAGTGCAGAACATGAACCCTCTTAATGTAAAATAACTGGCCTCAAGCCCAAGTGCTTAAACCAGAATTAATACACTTTTAGAATAACAGACACTGAGCCCTCAATCAGCAGTTCCCCACTTAGAAGGATGTAAGCTACCTGTTCTGCCACTACAGTGCAGACCACAAACCTTCCTAATGTAAAACTGGTCTGAAGCCCAGGTGCTTAAACTAAAAGGCTTAGAATGAGTTACACCAAGCAGTAATAAATACAATTGAGTACTTTTAAGATGACGCAAAAGCAAAATAAAGTAGGAAAAAACACAAATACAGTAAAAGCAGATACATTTTTTTTTTTTTTTGGAAAGAGAGAAAGGAGTAGCAGAAACTAAGCTGATTGGCCTTCTCAAATGCTCTCCCTGTACTGGGTAGAATGAGGTAATGACACTAGACTGGGAGGAGGGTCCCAGATCAAATTTACACTAGGGGCGGGCAACTGCAAAGCCACCAACTATAAAAACACTATACCAACAGGGAGGGAGGGTGGAAAACAAACTGCAGAAATGTTACTCACATCTGAAAAGCAGCAGTGAACCTTTAAATGAAAGTTTTAAACAGCTAAAGGAGCCACAAAAAAAAAGAGTTTAACTGCAACAAGTTATCATAAACAAACAACCCAACCGATGCTTAATAACAGTGGATAATTTCCAGTTAATACCTCACACACAGTGAAACTAGCTAGAAAAAATACACAGTACACAAAGTGCTATAAACAACAAAGAAATAAAGAACAAAATAAACAAAAAACAGGATACTTAATGTTATATATTGTAGCTCTGAGTATGCTGAGTGTCCTTCCTTCGATTAGTTCACTGTAGGGAGTGTACTATGTGCATCAAACATAGTCAGCCCTCCAGCACTGTCCTCAATACTGGCCCAGCAACAAAGTAAGTCACTCCTATCAGTTACTGAATGGAGTAGTATGTTCGCATACTTGTATGTATGATATAGATACAAAAATGCAAGGGAATTGGGTGGCTGAATGGGATAGCAGCAGACATAACAAATACTGGTGTCAACATACTAGGTAGCACTACACAAGGTGACAACCCCCACTGCAGTACATGTGATGGCCCAAAGAACTGTGGGTGTCAATAGGTCACACACATGGATGTCAATGAGGGTCACATATCCACCACCACCCTCACCCAGCAGGACAGGTGTAGATGACCATGAAGAAAGGCTGGGCTAAGGCCCCCAAATGATGGCAATGGTGAACAGCCCACCACCAGACCTACACAGACATACTACAACAGGTTTGGCAGTTGCATTCTAGTTCTGAAGGGTAAGAAGTCTGAAACTGAAATATATGCCATTAAGATCTAACAAGTGTACTCTACTGATATGTCTCCTGTCTGCATGATCTGTCACAATACAATATGAAATGGAAGCCAGCAGAGTAATTGAAATACCAGTACAGTCATTTCAAATGTTAAAGTCTGCAGGTGTGAACTCCCCACAATCCCATGTAGAAATGCAGTAACAGATAGCCTGCAGCACTTTCAAATGGCTTACAGTCCTCTGGCAAAGGCCCATGCCTCACCCATAGTGCCAATGTATGGAAGGTCAGGGGGTCCCAACTAATAACCTAACACAGTAAACAGAAAACAAATGCAAGGCCATGTTGACAAATGCCAGTAGCATGCCTCCCCATGTCCTAATGCAAGGACTGTGGATCAGGCCATAAATACTACTGGGATAAAGGCCCTACTATAGGGATACCTCTGAGATATTGCTTACATAATGTTAGGTGGAGGAGAGAATAACAGGGGGGGGGAATGTAGAAGCATGGATGTCATGGAGTGTATGAAATCTGAAACTCTAATGTCCGCCCATACTACACCCGATTGCAAACCCATGAATGAATAGCCACAAAACCGCTGGTAAATCATAATGTGAAGGTAAACTGATGAGATATATGAGTCCTGCCTCTGGATAACCTGGGTGCATCTGTACAGTTGAGAGGTATGGCCCCAGCAGGATATGGCCATTCTGTAAAGTTGAGAAAAGCACAAGGAGGGGAACCCCAGCCAGCATACTAACAAGGTGCTGGACAAGTTACACAGAACCAGCAGTCTATTGTCTATAGGTACCCCTCCACAATGGCAGGTGTGTGCCAGAATGTGTAGTCTATATGCCTCAGAATATTGGTCTCAGCTTCATTCATCTTGCATTTCCCGGTAAATAACTGTGAGCAAAGAAAGATAACTGTCAGTAGTTGATGACATGACACATCACAATGTAAAGCAGTACATATGTCAGGAAAATCTATGCTACAACCAAGCATGTCACACAAGCAGCACAGACAGCAATAGTTATAGTATCCCCCATATGTTAAGCCCATTTTGTCTCCAAATTGGCAACCTATCTACAGATATCTTGCAGAAACAGTTTGCTAGGTGTAGCTGTAGCACACACAACCCTGAACTGGAGTCCAACCCTCCCTGGAATGGATGCACACACTCAATATAGAAGGTCATACTGGGCAAGGTCCTACACTTAGAGAAATTAAGCCCATGTCTCACAATACAGTGGACTACATATATCGGTTATTCGCAGTTGTCTGTGCACACACCTAATTTTACACCATTGATACTTCACACACACACACACACACACACACACACACACACACACACACACACACACACACACACACACACACACACACACACACAGACACACACACACACACACTTGATAGGAATACACACACATATCTAAGGCCAACATAATATAATATGTCAAACATACACACACACAGACATGGGGAAGAGAAAGGCAAACAGCGACAGAGAGAATCCCATTATGAGGCCTGTCCCACCCACTATTCATCCCATAGGCCTATATCACATGATGTGCTGATGCCATTCACTGTAGAAATACCTTTGGTTAGCCCTCAGCCCTATAGTGTCAGTGGTGCTTGTGATAACTGTGTAACACTACAGTACAAATAGGTATCCATGTAGCAGTTGTAATCTCAGTCCTGTCAAATGTAAAGTTGTGTGTGAGTCTGTGTGTGTGTTTCTAGATGAATATGGTTGAGGCCATTCACGCTCACTAAACCTCCCTTACCCTTTTCTCAGCACTGCTGCTGATGTCACTCACCTTCAAAGATACCTTTGGACAGCTCTCCAACATATAAGCTTGCGATAACTGCGTAATACTATAGTGTAGCAAACTAGTTAGGTAGGAGTTCCAATGCTGATCCTGGCAACTGTGTAAATGTGAGTGTTTGTGTGAGGGAGTGTGTGTATCCTTGTAGAGACCTGATTTTGTGGTCATCCACATTTACAACACTTCCCTTACCCCTCCTTTAGTACTGCTGCTGATGTCACTCACCTTCAAAGATACCTTTGGACAGCTCTCCAACATATAAGCTCTGTGGTGCTTGTGATAACTGTGTAGTACTATAGTGTAGCAAACTAGTTAGGTAGGAGTTCCAATCCTGATCCTGGCAACTGTGCACATGTGAGTGTTTGTGTGAGAGAGTATGTGTATCCTTGTACAGACCTGATTTTGTGGTCATTCACACTTACAACACTTCCCTTACCCCTCCTTTAGCACTGCTGCTGATATCACTCACCTTCAAAGATACCTTTGCACAGCTCTTCAACATGTACGTGCCATGGTGCTCATGATAAATGCTGAACAATGTAGTAGCAATAACTACATAGGTAGGGGTTTGAATCTCATTCCTGGCAAGTGATTGTGTGTGTACATATGTCTACATATATATGTCCGTACCTCAAAGATTTTGGCCCCATTTACATCCAGTACATCTTAGTGCCTGACTTTATCAGTCCTGCAGATATCATCCACCTTAGAAATACCTGTTGGCAACCCTAAACCATGTAAGGTCAGTGGTGCATGTGGTAAATTCATAACATAATGGTTCAAAAAGATAGTTAGATAGAGGTTTGAACCTCACCCTTGGCAAATGTAAAAGTGTGTGTAGGTTAAACTATTTTGTGGAATCTCTCACCCACTACATCATCCAATGCCAGTATTTACAAGGCCTGGTGATGTTCCTCACCTTAAAAGTACCTTGGGACAACATCCATCCTATAAGCTCCGTGGTGCATGCGATAAATGTGTTACACTGTAGTAGCAATACATAGCTAGGTAGGGGTTCGAATCTCAGTACTGGTATATGTGTGTGTGTGTGTGTGTGTGTGTGTGTGTGTGTGTGTGTGTGTGTGTGTGTGTGTGTGTGTGTGTCTGTCACCAGTATCCTGTGTGGGGCCGGTGTGATTGTGTAATAACAGGATCCATTGGGGGGTCGGTTTTGCTAAATTATTAGGTTGAGGACCTAGTATATGTCCCAATGTCCACATTACAAGGCCAACAGTTGTCAAACACTGTAGAGGTTGGTGTAGAGAATCCACAGCCCTAAATGTCTAGTGCCATGTGCAATGACTATGTGACAGTATGGATTAGTGAACAATATAGGCAACCCTTCTAATACTCATAGACCACTCCCACCCACGAATCATACACAAACACACTTGGTTAGGCAACAACCACTATATTGGTAGTTTCCCTGCATATCGCCTCACAGATAGTACTCATGGTGTGAATGCAGTGGACTACATGTCTGTTGACCACAGTGCCACTGACAACAGAAAGTACTTTGATGTGTTACATCTCCTGACTGTGTGTTATCCAGCAAGTAAACGGACATGGCACCCTGTTCCATCCCCTCAGTAGCCCAGTCAATGTGTACAGTGGCCCTTTTGCCATGTTCCCCACTGGACACCTGCAACAACTGTAGAGTCTGCAAATGTACCCCACAAAGGGAATACCATGCTATATACACATGCCCTGTATGGACAGGCCAATAACTCCAATGAATACCCATATCATACTGTCAATGTAGGTGCAATCACTACCTCAGTTACATAGCCAGGTCCCACCAAATGAGGTCAGGAATGCTACATCAGAAGATACCAATCTGTGCACACAACATACTCCAGAAACCTCAAACACACTTACACACTTCAAAGAACATGCATGTGGGACATGTGCACAACCCAGACACTGTCCATGTTATGGAATATAAATCACATACATGGGAAGCAGTGCACATCACTGGCCACCCACAACAGAAATCTGGATGAGTGGATGGGGAATACAATACCCACCCCTGGGGACCACTCCAGTGACTATACTCCTGAGCTACACTGGGGACTATTTTCATGTGGCCTGATGCCAGAGTATTCCCTTGGGCTAGCCTTGTACAGCCTTCAGACCCATTAACCTATTATGCACCTATGGAGCAATGAACCTATAGATCTCAGTACTGGCAAGTGTGTGCGTGTGTGTGTGTGTGTGTGTGTGTGTGTGTGTGTGTGTGTGTGTGTGTGTGTGTGTGTGTGTGTGTGTGTGAATAGTAATCCCAATATGTTTGGTTGATGAATATCCCCTGTGGCTGTGGTTATTAGCAATCAGAGGTGTGTCCAAACCAGAACATGCACCATCCTCCATTCTAAAACAGATGATGTAAATCAACATATATCTATGTACAACCCTCAGCCCTATAATCTGTGAGGCATATGCAATCACTGTGTTACAGACCGGGGATTACAGTGCACATACTGTACCCTGCCTATGATATGGTGGATGTGTTACCACACTGCCATACTCTGTGGCCTTGCTGCAGGGCCACATCCTGGTGACACACAGATGCCTGGAATGGAAATGGGATACAGCATGTGAGAACACATTCACTCAGTACTTCACTTGTGGGAGGAGAGAGGAGTAAAGATGGCACTGAATGTGTTGCCAAGACTGTGGCCAATATCTGTTGTCTCAGGATAGGTATGAGCATTGTTCAGTAACTTGCAGCACTTGTGTATAATGATGTGGAGGTTGTTGATGTAACTATCAATGGCTGTTGTGACTGTCGTCAGTGTCTGCTGCATCCCTGCTGCCATACATGCCTGTTGGGGATTCCATGAGGGATCCAAAGTTGTGTTTGAGGCTAATAAGGGAGTTCAACAGTCATGGGACACCACCTTTACCTGCAACAGTGTCCTCCCTCTGATGTACACTTTAGTAATGGGAGGGGACCATCACATTGTCTCCCATTGTTTGGAGGACAATGTCTGGGTTCTTTTGTCTCTGGCTAGTACCATGCATTCATGTACCTGTTCACACAGTAACTATATGTATGATTCCACAGTCATGCAGCTATTTCTCATTGCCATGGGTGCAGTGAAGACATCCACCCCTGTTTTCATGGCTGCAAAGTCAGCTTTGGAGAGGTTTTGCCAGGTGGTTATCTTTGTGGGGGGTATGGCTGACATGTTGAGTTCCATGTTGATTACAGCCTGTGTGAATATCACCATGCAGAGATTGACATTTATGGATGAGCAACAGTCCTATATTTAAGTAGTAAACACAGGTCACGGTTATTACATCCTCTACCAGGGGTCAGTATGAGCTGGTCTAGTGCAATGGAAATGATAAATGCCAGAAGTGTTGGGTCACTGCACTGGCACTTGGCTACATTCCCCAGGTGATGGAGAGGTAGCTGAAGACATATGTACTATGTCACTGCTGTGTTGGACCATCATAGATGGCAGGGTGCTGAGGAATGTGCATTGACAGTCTAGGGACACAGATGTGGACCCATAGCAGGCTATGGTCTGGATTGCACTATTATCCCAAGGCAAATTTACCGGAAGTATCTCCAATGCATTATGATGGGATGCTAGTCTGGAGGTGTTCCTATCCATAATGAATTTGGAGACAACATCACCTGTGGAGGTGTGGTGTGATCCATGTTTGGGGGCTGACAGCTGTGGAATGTGTCATAGCCTGATACTGCAGGTCTGTTATCTGCTGCTGTGAACCACCTCTCCATTACAGCAGACATGTGTCCTCCACTCCAACTGCTATGAATGACTGCATCCTGACAGATGTCCACTGTTGAGCAGCATGACCCTCAGATTGCATACATGTGTAGCTGTTATGGTGGTAATAACATTAGGAAGACTGCGTAATAAGGTACCATAGGGGTGGCAAGACACTTAGCCAGTACCTGGCAACTCAGTGTTGACAGATGTAAGGCATCTGTGGCAAGACATTTGGTTCTGTCAATCATGTCAACCCAAGCAGAGAGGTTCTGGATACCCTGAGAATGACACATAACACATAAGCCAATGTTGCAGTCAATCATCTGTTGATAGTACCGCAGCATCATTCCGTGTGACAGCGGTACACTGCCAAGGGCTACTGTCACACCTGCCTGGACCACATAATCAGAGAGTTCAACCATGTCTCCTGTCATGTAGTCCAGGGAAGTGTGTCCCAAGTCATTCACACCCACATGGATACTGAGTGACGCATGTAGTTTTTGTGGAGTGACATGACTGTGTCATGTGTTAGGTGCTGGCATGTGATAGATATTTGGCTGTTACCTGCTCCATATTCAACTTACCAAGTGGGATGTGTGGTCCTCAGTACTGAGTTACTCACGATCACTGTATTGTGCCAGGTGGTTAGCCTTAGGAGCTTAGGATGGGGGCACACCATGTAGGTTAAATATGTGTCCTTTGGCATGTGATATGTTGCGGTATCTGAGTGGGTGTCTGCCATGCTGGTGTGTGCTGTTTGGATAAATGTCTATTGAGTGCCTTTGGGAAGGTGGGTGTGTGGCTTTTCACTGTATGTCATGGCTGTCAAAGTGTGTGTCATGGTGAGCTATGTGTTCCACATGGTGCGGTGCAGGTGTTGATCTTATCCTCTTGACTTACTAGTCCAGTCTTTGCTGGAGAGTGCATATGTCCACATTGGGTGATATATGGGTAACCCTCACAGGTCTGAGCGTTTGGAGTTTACAGGGAAGGGTTGCCTGTGTACATGAGGCAGTTGCAACTGTGCCCCAGAATGGACAAATGCACCAAGTTAATGGGTGAAAGCACAGATAACTGCCCTTCAAACAGCCAGGAGGGGTGGACATAACTAGTAAGTACTGGGGTTACATCTGTGATGAAAGAGTAATGCTGCAGCTGACAGGTGTGCTACACTTCTTGATACAATAACCTGGTGAAGTGCCAAGCCATAATTCTAGTTGAAGTACAAGACAGAAAGAACTAGCATGATGTATGGGTGGAAGAGAAGGCAGAGTGTCTGCCACCTGTAATACTTTACAACAGCTGAGCAGTTATCAGCAGCTTTGGCCATGTGAAAGTTCAGTAAGCTCTGTAGTGCATGTGGTAACTGCGTAACACTATAGTAGACATACCTTGATAGGCAGGAGTTCTAATCCCACTACTGGCAAGTGTGTGTGTGTGTGTGTGTGTGTGTGTGTGTGTGTGTGTGTGTGTGCACGTGTGGGCACATGTGTGTGTGTGTGTGTGTGTGTGTGTGTGTGTGTGTGTGTGTGTGTGAATCATGTAATGTCTGCCTCATACCATTTTGAGCTGTGTACTGCCCTTTACACTTCCCTTCACTCCAATTTAGTAGACCTGTTGATGTCATCCAACTTAGAAGTACCTTTTGAAGAGGTGGAAATGTATAAGCTCTGTGGCACGTCTGATAAAGTACAGTTGTGTACACTTACCATAAATGTAGATGTTCGAGTGTATTCACTGTTGCAGTCATCACACTTGGATTATCTGCCTGCAGGTAGCCCTCAGTCGGCTCGAATACCAGAGGCTTAGTATTTCTGCTTTGGTTGCTGTCACTCCAGGACTGATGTCAGCAGGTCGTGAGGGATATAAAAACAGGCAGACAATGCCATTACATCAGTTTTTCTTGCCCCAAACATCAGGAGCCCCCCAGATAGGGAACTAAGTTATGGTGGGAAAAACACCACCAGTAAAACGTAAATACCAATACCAATACCTCTGAAGGGGGTGAGTAATAGACATAGAGAGGAGAGAGAGAGAAGGGGGCTGGAGGGAGGGAAACCAGGACTGCAACGGTGAATAAACTCGAACATCTACATTTATGGTAAGTGTACACAACTGTACTATGTTCTTCGTGTTTCACTGTTGCAGTCATCACACTTGGGTAGATTCCCAAAGCTGAAGAAGGGTGGAGGCAGTCAAGAAGAGTTGGGGGCTGGCTAGTATGCCTTGCAGGACTGCTGTTGCAAAACCTGACCTGGATTTGGAAAAGATAGGCAGATGGTAATGCTTGGCGACGGTGTGTACAGAACTCCAGGTAGCAGCTTCCAGGATGTCCCTGGTAGGGACTCCCCTGAGGAATGCTGTAGAGGTAGAAGTTGCCCTAGTGGAATGTGTTCTGACCCCCTGAGGGGTTGGTTTCCCATGGTGCTTGTCACAGAAATGGATGCAGTGTGCTATCAATTTGGAAATTGTTTGTTTTGAAATGGCCTTGCCCTCTGCCTCTGGTGTAAAGCTGACTAGTAACTGTTCAGATTTCCTGAAGGGCTTAGTCCTATCAATCTGAGCTGTCTGTGCACGTCCAAGGAGTGCAGGATCCTTTCCCTGTAGCTCAGACAGTCTTCTAGTTGAAATGATAGCCAGAAGTAAGGCTGTTTTCCAAGAGAGGAATTTTAACTTTGCTGATGCTGCCGGCTCAAAGGGGGAAGTGTGAGCTTTTCCAGTACAAAGTTAAGGTCCAAAGCAGGGGTGGGTGCTCACCTTAGTGGCCTTAAGTTGCTTGCCCCTCTCCGGAACTGTTTGATAAGAGTGTGAGAGAAGAGAGGTAGCACAGTGTTGTAATGAGCCGAAATGGCAGAGGCATGGAACTTAATGGAGGAGAAGGATAGGCCCCTGAGGAGTAGATCTGCTAAGTAATCCAGGATTAGAGGCAGAGAGGGAAGTGTTGTGTCCTCTCCTTTAGACTGAATCCAGGAGCAGTACCTTTTCCACTTATCAGCATAGGATTTCCTTGTACTGGGTCTTCTGCCTTCAAGAATGACTTCCAGCACCTGTTTGCTTAGGCTGGTTACTGGGGAAGAATTCAAGGAATAAGCCAGGCTGCAAGATTTAGGGTTTGCTGTTGTGGATGCAAGATATGTCCCCTCTGCTGAGAGAACAGGGTTGGGTTTTGGTGTAGGTGCCAGGGTGGCACTGGTGACGGGCTGCACAGGAGTGGGTACCAGTGTTGGCGTGGCCAGTCTGGGGCAATCAGTATTGTCCTTGGTCTGTCCTGTCTTATCTTGAGCAATACTCTTGAGAAAAGGGGCAGAGGGGGGAAAGGCATAGATTGAGAGATTTACCCACTGAAAGGGTACGGCATCTACTTTCCAGGCCCTGTTGTGAGGTGTCCTGGTGTAGAATTTGCTGAGCTGGTGAATGCAGAGGGAGGCAAAGAGATCCACCTCTGGGGTCCCCATTTCTGAATCAGAAGGTTGAAGGTGCTGGGCTCTAACTGCCACTCATGTGGGTCTAGGAGATTTCTGCTTAAGTCATCTGCCGGTGAGTTTTGTTTGCCTGGCAGGAATTGAGCTTGCAGATGGACTTGCATGTCCAAGGCCATGTTCCTCAGGGCCATGGCTTGCCTGCAGAGTGGGTAAGAGTGGGTCCCCCCCTGCTTGTTGATGTTTTATTTATTTATTTATTTTACATTTGTTTACCAGGATAGTCCGACTGGATATATGTCCATTTTCAGTGGAGGCCTGGGGAGAAAAGCTCCAATTAGACAAATTACAAAGATAACATTTAAAAAATATAAAATATAAAAAAGTATAAAAACAACTTTTACAACAAAGAATAAAAAACAAAGTGAGCATGTACAATGGTTCATGGTGTTCCCTAATAGGGATACACAATTCACATGGTCAGACACAATTAAAGGCAGGAGACAGTAGATAACATACAAAGCTTGGTGAAATAGTTACCTGTTTGACATTTAGGGATTCTCCATTCAGTATTTAACTTAATCAGGATTGGTACATGGGTAGAGCCAGTTCATTTTGAGATACTGTTTGAGGTTATTTTTGAATAGACCTATGGAGGATTGTAGGGTTATATGGTTTGGCAACGGATTCCAGGTTTTGCCAACAAAGCTGGCAAACAGGGATTCACCAGCAGCATTGTTAGCTTTGTGGGTTTGGACGAGTATTTTGTTGGCTGATCACAGGGATCTCAAGTTGCTATACGACTTAATGATATTTATGAGTGAGGGGGTATCCTCAGGGTGGTACAAAATTTTGTGTGCTATTTGGAGTTGATTGAATTGAATTACACTGGGAGTTCTAGTCACTCTAGTTGCTTCAGGTTCTGGCAGTGGTGGGTTCTGTAAGTGGAGCCAGTGGCGAATCTGGCAATATGGTTGCAGCTATGGGAGAGCTTACCTAATTCCGATTTGTTGAGGTTTGAGTTTACTGGTGAGGCATATAGTAGAGTAGAGAGTAGGTGTGACCGGGCGATTGCAGTCTTAGCTAGTGGGGTTAAAAATGTTTTGTTTCTATACAGTGACCCAAGCTTCTTATTGATGGTCTGTATGGTTTTGTTGACCTGTAGGTCAAATTTAAGATTATTGTCTATGATAAGCCCTAGAAGTTTAGTGTGTTGATCTGGGGAGATAGTGGTACCATTGTTTGACGTGACAGAGAAAGAAAGTGTGGCAAATTTACTGGTGGGAGTGAAGAGTAGAAGTTTAGTTTTATTGGGTTTCAGCAGTAGGAGTTGGTTGGCAAGCCAGTTCTCAATAATGTTGAATGTATTTTGGGTTAGGGCTTGCAGTTCGGCTGGGGAGGTAGCTGAACAGATCAGAGTGGAATCATCTGCATATTGAATGCAAGTATCTTTAGGGCTAGCAGTATGAAGGTTGTTGATAAAAATAAAGAAGAATAGTGGACCCAGTATAGAGCCTTGAGGGACACCAAGTGTGAGAGGTAGCTGACTGGAGAGTTTGCCCTGCCATAATACTGCCTGTTGTCTACCAGTCAGGTAGGACTGGAACCACTAGAGTGCGTGCTTATTGAGGAAAATAGATTTGAGAGAGATAATGAGAAGTTCATGGTTGACCATGTTGAAGGCTTTTGATAGGTCAAGAAAGAGGGTGGAGGATAGCTATGGTTATTCCTATTTTGGTTTATGGTGTTAGTAAAGGAAAGGAGTGCTGAGGTCGTGCTATGGTTTGGCCTGAAGCCATGCTGGGAGTTAGATAGTAAGTTATTCTGTGTAAGGTATTGCATTAGTTGCCTGTGTGTACACATTTCTCCATTATTTTGGCTAGGGGGAAAGAATGGCAATGGGTCTATAGTTGGATATGTCTGCAGAACTTCCACCTTTGTGGATTGGGATGAAATAATATATTTTCCAGAGGGAGGGGATAGTGCTTTCGGATAAGATTCTGTTGACTAGGATAGATATGGGATATGCAATGGCATCTGCCGCTATTTGTAGTTATTCTGCAAGGAGGAGGTCAGCAGCATGGGTGGTAGGTTTTAGTTTTTTATAAGTGTTTTGATAAAACTAGTTGGAAGCTAAATTGGGTTGATTTTACCATATAACTGTGGTGTTGTCTGTTTTTATTAGCAGGTGTCCTGGTGAGAGTAGGGATCTGAAAGCTGTCAGAGCATGTTGCACAGCTAGCATCTCTTTTTGTTTGATGTGCAAATTAATTTGACTTGGGCTCCAGTGGCCCTGAATGCACATGCCGTCCATGTGTGCCCCCCAGGCATAGTCTGATGCATCTGTGGTTAGGGTCTGGGTGGCACAGGGTTGAGTAAAAGGCAGTCCCTTGTTGTGATTGCATGCTGCTGCCCACCAAAGAAACTCTGTCCTTAGACAGGGTATGATAGGAATGACAGTTTCCAGGTCATGAGAATGTTGGCACCGAAGACTTTTTAAGTACCATTGAAGTTTCCTCATATGCAGTCTGGCATATGGAATTAGTAGGATGCACAAGGCCACGAACCCTAGGGCCTGCAGGATTTTCCTTGCAGATAGCTGGGTTCAGGTGGCCATTTGAGCAAAATAGCCTGTAAGATAGGCTTGTTTTTCTGGAGTGAGTAATGCCATCTGGGATGCTGTGTCCAAGCTTGCTCCCAGGTATACAATCTTTCGACTGGGGACTAGTTTTGATTTCTTTTCGTTGATGGTGTACCCCAGGGAGGTTAGAAGTTTTTTTTTTTTTACAAATGTCAGGTGCTGCAAGAGCATTTCCTGACTGCCTGAATCAGGCTGTCATCCAAGTTTGGGTAAATTTGAATATTTCATCTGTCTGCAGTAAGCAATGGCTGGAGCCAGGCATTTCGTGAATACTCTGGGAGCAGTGAATAAGCCAAAGAGAAGTGCAGAGGACTGATAATGCATAGATCCTGCCCTGAAGTGTAGACATTTCCTGCATGACTCCCTTATAGGGATGTGCAGATAGGATTCTTTTAAGTCTAGGGTGACTAACCAGGCAACTTTGGCTAGCATAGGTAGAAGCTGCTGCAGGGTGAGCATTTTGAATTTTGGTAGCACCAGGAAGGTGTTGAGATTTGAAAGATCTAGGATTGGGTGCCAAGTACCCTCTTTTCAGGGTACCAGGAAAAGTCTGGAATAGAATCCTTGACCTATCTGTTCCACAGGAACAGGCTGAATTGCCCTTATAGAGAGCAGGGATTGAACTTGGTTTTGTGCCTCTGCCCACTGGTTTGGAGGAAGGTCTGGTAACCCTTTTGGGGTTGGCAGTAAGTGGAAGTAAAATTTGTACCCCTGGGATACAATGTTGAGGACCCATCTGTCTTTGGTGATAGAAATCCAGTTTTTTGCATGAAGGGCAAGTTTTCCTCCTAGGGGCACAAGCAGTTGGGCTGAGGTGAGGAGTGGAGTTAAGAAGTCATTGGGAATTCTTTCCATAAGGGGGTGGCTTAGTACTCCCTGCTTTAGAGGTGGAGGCACTCCATTGCTTAGATATCTGCATACCCTGAGACTGTAGTCTGGGGGGGTCTGTTTCCCCTGGGTCTAGTTAGAGATGGCCTTGAGGGGGCTAGAAAGGGCCAATGTTTCAAGCAGCAATGCCTGCTGAATCTAGGAGGCTGTACTTGCAAGAATTCTTTGAATGTCTGCATAGATTTAGCTTTTTCTTCCATCTTTTTAAGAAACTCTTCTGCTTTGGTGCCAAACAGATTGTCCTTGTTCAAAGGAGCGTCTAATAACTTTGATTTGACATGGTCTGGCAAGGTCTGCTCCTTAAGCCAAGCATGCCTTCTCAGTAGAGAACCAGTGACTGCTGACCTGCAAGATGCTTCTAGAGCATCAAAGCCACACTGCAATGTATGCTTGCTGACTTGGCTTGCAGAATGCATAAGCTCTTGCAATTCTTTATTTTCTGCACAGTCTGTAAAGGTAGCTATTTTTTGCTTAATAAGTTCCATAATATGTTGTTGGTACTTCAGCATGTGAAAGTGACAATTTAAAGCCCTAATGGGGAGAGTTGCAGAGGTATATACTTTCTTACCTCCTCTGTCCAGTACTCTGGAATCCCTGTCCAAAGGGGTGGGATTCTTAGCTGTAGTTGCTTTGATACCTTTAGGCCCCTGGGAAATGACCTCTGGGTCAGCAGTAGGATTTTTGAAAAGGAATTTGTGAGAGGCAGGTACTCTGTAGTACCTGTCTGATTTCCTAGGAGCAGGGGGTAAAGTATCAGGAGTAAGACTGGATTCCATAAAGACATCATGAACAACTTTCAGGACCAGGGGTATTGCTAAAGGCCTATGTTGTGGCAAGTCTAGAAATTCTCTGAGTCTCTTTTTGGACTGAGGATAGTCTTGGCATTCTCAATGGAAATGCTCTCTTAAAGTATGTAAGGTTTCACCAAAAGAAAAATCCTTTGGAGGAAAGGCAGAAGGAATAGATTCCTCTGCATCTGAATCCTCATAAGCAGATAAGGGCATGTCTTCATAATCAGAACCCTCAGAGTCTGCTGGGGATTGATCTCTTTTTCTCTTAGCAGGGGAAGGCTGACTTCCCCTAATCAGCATAATAAGGTCTTCTGCCATTCTAAATATTTGATGTTGTGGCAAGGGAGCAGGTGCATTTGCTTTGGTCATCAGTTTTCTATGGGTAGCACATACTTTTGGCCTTAGAAACTCAGTAGTTTTAGACAGAACTGAAGTCGTTGGTTTGTGTCGAACATTGGTAGTGCAAAGAACTTCCTCAGAATCTGGCGTCTGCTCAGCGGCTCTGGACCCATCCAAGGTAGAAACATACACAGGATCCATAGTCGAAGAAGAGTGTCGTGGTATACCGGACTCCGGACAGGTCTTGGTAGAGGGCAGCAAATCCAGTGAAGCGGGCATCAGGGGCTGCAAAAGCAGCTCACTGAGTACCGACAAACTGGTGACTAGCTTAACAGAAACATTGTCAACAGCTTTGGACCTGTACGGTCTGTCTCTGTCTTTATCCTTAGGTTTTTTTGGAATATTAGTAGTTGTATGGCTTACCGAAGCCATTTTGGAATACAGAGATCAAGAACAAAAGTATTTAGTGACAAAAAAGGGTCTGACAAGGAATGGTTCGGTCACTGAACAAGGCACAAAACCCACAGCAAGGTACGTCGTGGTCTGGGCCTAAACAGGTGACGCAGTAAGAATGAAAATCTCAGTGTGGTATTTGCTTTCCACATGCAAGACAATTGTTAACTTTTTCTGACATCGGTTAGAGCAAGAAAAAAGGATCCCCAACAGAGTACTTAGCTTTAGAAGACTTCAGCATGATTCAATTTGTAAACGAAAACTCAGGTAGCGGCCGACCGGCACTCATGTAAACTGCTTCTGCTTCAGGCTCCTCAGCAAGAAAGACTGATGTAATGGCGTTGGCTGCTTGTTTTTATACCCCCGATGACCTGACGTCAGTCCTGGAGTGACAGCAACTGACGCAGAAATACTAAGTCTCTGGTATTCGGGCCGACTGAGGGCTACCTGCAGGCAGATAACCCAAGTATGATGACTGCAACAGTGAAACATGAATAATATCTGCATAGCACTATAGTAGAAATACCTAGATATGCAGGAGCTCTAATCCCAATACTGGCAAGTGTGTGTGTGTGTGTGTGTGTGTGTGTGTGTGTGTGTGTGTGTGTGTGTTTGTGTGTGTGTACATGTATATGTGTGTGAACCATGTACTGTCTGGCTCATACCATTTTTGACCTGTATACTACCCTTTACACTTCCCTTCACTCCAATTTACTAGACCTGTTGAAGTCATCCACCTTATAAGTACCTTTGGAACAGGTGGAAATGTATACGCTATGTGGCGTGTCTCATAACTGTGTAGCACTATAGTAGGAATACCTAGATAGGCAGGAGTTCTAATCCTAATGCTCGCAACTATCTGTGTGTGTGTAAGGATCATATCATGTGTGGCTTATACCATTTTGATGTGTATACCATACACGGCTGGTGACCACCTCCCACTGCCATTACTTTATATAGTGTGGTAACAGCATCTGCCTCACATGCAGCAGGTTAAACCATTGTACAGTCCTCTGTACAGATGTGTCTGGGATATCCATATGTTTGAAACCTATACATGGTTGGAAGTGGCCTGTGTGCCTTAACAATGCCCATGTATGTGATATCATAGCCAAATAGGCCACAGTGAGTGTACTGACACACATGGCAGCATGAGGTATCATACCTGACTGAAACATCATGCTGATAGAATGTCTGCTGCCTTCAAAGGTGGCCAGCCTTGTAGGTGCAATACATGAGTCCAGATGCTTGGTTTTACAAGTGAACTGTACCTGTTATGGGTCACATTAAAGGCTGGAAGAGGTGTGGGCTATCATACTGTGGTCCTAATTAGTATGCAAGAGGAACACCTTGCATCTTAAAAGGTGTGTACACAATTTATATCCACTGTATACCAGTAATGTGTCACACATGACCTTACCTTAGGCTGTTTGTCCAGCACAATTTGCTGGCCTCTGTCCAGACATCTTGGCACTGACAAGTTGTGAGGTATGCTACAGGAATGCTGAGTTCAAATCAGATAGCCCCCAGCGGTGACCACTGTGATGCAATGCAGTTAACCCCAGCACAAGTGAACATGCACAACAAGCAATATAGCTATTACATAAAGCAATATAGCTATTACTGATGGTTGTGTGAATGGTAAATTGCATGCACTTCACATGCCTGGAGTATTGCCAGGCAACAACAGAACAATGTAATACTCACCAGCTTTAGGCTGCTATCCCATATGCAGACCACAAGGTCCTGGGCAGTTGTGACAGGGAGTTATTGTCAGCAGACACACATGTGGCCTTAGTACAGGATAGATGCAGCATGTCTGCACATCTACAGTACTAACTGCAATAATACACAATGTCCTGTACTCACCATAGATGTGCATCTCTGTTCATTAGAAAACCCCATCCACAACTGCAATCAGACCTGACAGATGCATGTAGATACAATACAGATACATGTATATCTGATACATTAGTGTACTAATCCCCACTGGGTCCTTAACTGCACGCTCCTCATCCAGTGTGTGTGTGCAGCCCACCTCAGCAATGCTTCCCTCGGTGTCATTGTTTTTGCATTTGGCATGTGTCCCAAGTGTGGTGAAGAGCTAGTTGGTGAGTGTCAGTGGGGGCTGGATGGCTGGGCCCCCACCTTTGGCTAGCCAGTCCCTCGCTACAGCAGCAGCCCATTGACGGGCATGGCATTTGAGGTCAGTGGCCTGATGTTGCACATGCTCATAACTTCTGCTGTGCAGGCCGGCATCATTTATCCTGTGGACCACACTGCTCCACAGGGCAGTCCTCTCCTGCACATCTTCTGCTATCTGTCCAAATGACAGGGCATAATGTCCAATCACATATTGGGTGATGATGTCTGTTTCCCCAACAGAGAATGCTGGTAGGCGAGCACTCTGCATGTTACCTGGAAGACATAAACAGGAAAAAGGTCACAGGACCTCATATGGTTGACAAAATGAACATCAGTAGTAGATATTACTTGCAAATAATCCACACTACACCAAAACCCTCCAAGCTATCATGGCTACAGCAGCTTGCATTACACGCCTGTCCCTGAGCTATCTTATTTCCCCCAGCGTTGGACACTTGATTGCATAATCCTCTAACCTCCATTCATTTCTGTGTAGAGGGTTGACAGTGGGTATCTTCCATGTGGATGGTGTGTGGAAGGTGGCAGGTCTATGTTTGGCTGAGGTGTGTAATGGAGCTATTATCACATGCCTGAGGTCATGTAGGAGGCAAACACTGATGTTATTATGCCCCATGGAGATATGATGTTGTTGCCATCAGTAGGCAATATGTACATGCTCATCACTGCTGAGGGGAGGAGGGTGGTTAATGTGCATATCTCCCTGTACAACTGGGGTGGACAGGGTGGTGATGTTCCCACCTAACCTGTGTGATGCAGGTCGCCTATATCCATTGCATGTGTGTATGAGGTGTTCTTTACCCGAAGTGCAGGGTGAATTGTGTTGTTTCATCTGAGACTTATAACATATGTGGAGACACAGTTGCAATTGTCCTTGGTGGTGTGGATACGTCCGATTTATAGTCATAGTCAGCCTTACAGGAAGTCACCTGTGAACTTACATGTTTGCTCAGATATAGGTGGACTTGCTTCAAAATTGTTGCCTGCACCTATGTGTCCCTGTACAGCCAATGTAGCAACCTATTATGTGGTTTGTGTATTGCTGCTGTCCACCAAAGGAGATTACTCTACCTTGGTGGAGGCTGGATATACAGGTCAGGTACTGCTGTGTCCGTATAGCTACAGTGGATATGAAGGTTACACACCCCTGATACACTGCTTAGTATTTGTGCAATTGGAATATGACACCACAATAACTGATAACAATTCCCACCTGTAGTGTGAACTATAGCCTGTACAATTCAATTGAAAACATAACAGTCGGGTCTGTGAAAACATATGGAAATAATACTAAGTACAGTAAGCCAGATGAATGAGTGTGCACACCATTAAACTGGCGTGTTGTGTATGCACCTCTTGATATGGTTACAGCATTCATCTGTCTTGGTCTGGACTCTAATATCATGGTACATCTTCACTTGGCAATAGTTGGTCACCTTCACAGAGACACCTTTGATTGTAATTCAATGGAATTGTACAGGTTAGGGGTCAACTAAAGATGAGAAACATTATGAAATGATCTTCTGTGGTCTGATTGTCATACAGCACACACACCTGGTATTCTAACAGGGGTGTGTACATTTGTGAGATCCACTGTATATAGCTGTGAATATAGCTGGTAGTGGTAGGCATGGACAGAGGGTCATAACACATGTGGACACTTCTCTGATTAATAGCTGAATATCATGCCTACTCTAGTACCCATATCAGTGTCAGGGCACTGCAACAACCAGTAACTGTACACATTTCTGTCTGTTGTATGCACTGACACTGATATTACACACATGTACAACATGCACAACCTATGTACCTGAATGCTTGAAACCCTATTGTAACTTCCAGCTGAACATAAACCTACATGCATTTGTTCAGGGGATACCTGATATACATTTCTGTTGTATGTTACTATGGCACACTGTAGTTACAGTCCTGCCATTCAGTCAAAATCTCAACCTGTTACAGCAGTACATCTGGACAATGGCACACATAAAAGGGTGTCAAAGGGGACATCACTATTGATACTGTATTAATATGGCTGCACCATACATTAGTATGTTGATTGCACAGTAGGGTTTGACATCACTGTGATAATCTGGAAGATGTCTAACAGTTATAAGTAGGCTAATATGTTACAATGTCATTGGTCACAGACCTGCCAATGGTTTAGCTGACATAACACAGGTATATGTGTATGTGACTATAGATGTCAGTCACAAAATGTGCTTATTGTCCAGCAGAACACTGTACAGTTGAATGTTATTAATTCAGAATATCACATGCAGTTCATCACATATGTCTGCAGCAGTACTTTACTATGCACATGCCCACTATAGGTCTCTTAACTTTAAAAGGCAAACATGTGTCATACTCATAATCACAGGTAAATTGGATATGGAAAACATCCCATTAACTGGCCTAGCAGTGGCACAGTCACAACTGTTTAACAGACAACCCTGCATTGCCATATATGAGCTGTTATTTCTCAGGGTGAGTCAGGCTCCTGAGCTGTGATCCCACCTCACAACCTCTATCACATCTGGGCAATGCCTAAAATGATGGGGGGGGGGGATTAAATGGGACAGACTTGAAATATTCCTGTTACAAACATAGGATGCTCGTAGAATTACACAATTAGCATTATGGTGAATATTCTTAAGGATATGGAGTCTTAAACTCTAGTTTTTGTCATTTGCCAGAAAAGTACAGATGTGAGGAGGAACAGGCAAAAATGCATGATGGTAAAATGTGGACATTCTGTGAAGATCTGTAAAGTTGAGAGGTATGTCTGTGATATCTCCCACTGAGGAGAGGGCATGATGCTTTGGCCATAGCAGCTATTTAGCAGGACATTAGTACAGCATTGTCTTGTTGGGATATATATTCCTCCAAATCATATTTCCCATTATTACAGACCAGGTACTACATTCAATTGCTTGCTTACAAGTTCCACTTACTTTTTTTCTTTCTTCTCTTTTCAACTTTATGTTTCATTTGTTATTTCTCTCTCACTCTCTCTCTGTGTACACTAAAGGGATAGAGCTGGTTTGAACAGGTGGCAGCATGGCATTTGTAGGTGATTCTCATGACCAGGTGATGGCCTGTGCACCTATTGGGGTTCCTCACTTGCTAACTGCATGCAGAGAAGTTGTGTAATTCTTCCAATAGCCAATGTCATGGCGACACACTCCTATAAATGAGTACTCCATGTGGGCATTGGCCCTCTCCCTTACTTGTGAGGAAGACATCCTGGAGTTGTGTGAGCTACTACCTCTTACAACAAGACTTGTGGAGACAAGCCAACTAAATGGTGGGGAATGTTCAAGACCTAGGGGCAGAATGTGAGTATTGCTGTTATATGTTTGGAATACTGCTAGTTTAACAGGGTTTGTTTGCACATGATACTTCTGCATGGGTTTCAGTCTGACAAAGTTTTGTCTCTGCATAGCTCTCAACTGAAGGGCCATCCACATAATGGCCACAGGTTAGCCTGTTATGTATGGGCTGTTCCCCAGAAAGGTGTTGCCCTTGGCAAATCAGTAGCATACTCTGGTGATTGCATTATGTAGATGGTAATGGCCATTTGTTTTTCTGACTTTATATCCCTCAGAAAAGATATGTTATGACAAACCCTGTAAGACCAGAAACTTTCTCAGTATATAACAGAAATATTTCATGTATGGCCATGTATTTGGGCTTCTGTCCACCAATTATGTCAGGCTTTGTCCATTTGTCATACATTAGTAGGTGGATAGGTATACTTGTCTCTCATTATTTAGTGCTGTAATTCCTGCTGAGAAGAGTGGCTGGGAAACATGATGAAGTCTGTACATTCAAGATGTTGGTGTATAGAGAATGCTCTTATATGGCCTTGTAACATATTTTATGTGGGGGACAGTAACATATGTTTTAAAACTAGGTGGTTAGAACATGTCAGATGTATTACTGATAAGAAATATGTCAGTTCTATAGCTGTACATTTGAATAAATCTCACCATGGGGACAGTAGTGGGTCTCAAGGTACTGGGGACATACTGGGTCTCAAGGTACTGTTTCTGAAAAAGTCTGTTCCTCAGTGTGATGAAACATTCATAAAAGGACAATTGTTATGTACAGACTCAATGTATTAATATTAACTGTGATACTTTATCCCATAGGGGGATAAATGATGAGTGTAAATGGAGATTGTGTATTCAATTATGTAATTAGGTGTTAATTGCTTCTTGTGATTAAGCCATGTATTTCTGGTAATGTTTACTCCTTGAAGGCTTTGGCCAAGACATCAGAGTATAATAAACATGTGTGAATTACTGGCTGGTTGTATTTTCCTTTGCTATGTTCAGACATTTTATTTGTTTTGCTAAGAGGCTGTATGTCTGGCAATTGTGTATGGCCTATCATGATTTTGTAGCAGTGTATTGTTCACTTATTTATTTGGACTGTGGGGAGGGGGGCAGATGTGAGTGTCATGGCTCTTTTGTATCTAAATGTGCATGCTGCCACAGTTGAGGGTGGTCTATCAGCAGCATATGTTAGTATGGGCATTTTGGGACATGTATGCATATATATATATATATATATATATATATATATATATATATACACATATACATACACACACATGCACACACACACACACACATATATATATATATATATATATATATATATATATATATATATATATATATATGTGTGTGTGTGTGTGTGTGTATATATATATATATATATATATATATATATATATATATATATATATATATATATATATATATATATATATATATATATATATATATATATATATATATATATACATATATATATCTGTATTATATACATATATATATATATATATATATATATATATATGTGTGTGTGTGTGTGTGTGTGTACAAATTATTTATTGGTAATAAATCTATTGTTGTACACATATATGGATCTCCCTACATATCTCACTCTCTCTCTATGTATGTTTCTATTCCGATATATATATATATATATATATATATATATATATATATATATATATATATATATATATATTTATAGATATCAATCCTTACTAATTGCACACTTCTCTTTTCCCTATGGTAAACTGGCTGTAAAGAAGTGTATGTTTGAGAAAACATCCTCAAACAATACAGCTGAGGTGGCTTACTGGTAAAGTGCACAAGCTATGGTGTGCAGGGTCCTTGGTTCAATACCTGCAAGCCCTGTTTATTTTGTTGGTAAGCAGAACAAAGACTGTTGAATACAGAGTGGTTATGGCAGTTTTGAGCAGCTTTGAGTGTGTTTGTGTGATGGTAAGTGGTGCTAACATACAGTTTACTGAATAGGCACTTACACCGTGTAGGCTTTGCTTACCAGTGCGCAAATCTGCTTAGCATTTATATTTAAGCACTGCTGAAACCTTGTAAGCATAGCTTAGCCCTGCTAACCAATGATCACATTCCAGTCTGATAAAATAGAAGGGTAATGACATCTTTAATAAGTGTACTTAATTCCTTGTACATAACATGCTTCTATGTACTGTCATTACAGTAGCAAGGGGTGTGAGTATACTGTATGGGACACCTAGGTATACATGGGTAGTACCACAATCTTTTCTTTTTGGATTTGTTTCATACATGGGTAATATTCCAGGTTACATGCAGTCACACTTGCATGTTACACCAGCTATAGTGCACTGGTTGACATAAATAGTTTAACACATATTGTATCATTTATGTTAGTACTTTTAACAGTGCTTTTTCAAGTAAAAGTAGATTGCAGATTATAATACTGGAACCATACACCCCTGCATGTAAAGCTGGACTCTGAGTACTGAGTATCTTGTTCTTGGTGTTTGAGCTGTATGTTTATATGTATCTCCTACCGGATATTGATCTGATATGTTAATATTAAGGGTAGACTACTATGCTGTTTGGACATGTCATTGAGGACTGCTGTCATGTAGTAATGGCATACCTTTCAGTTTCAGATGTGTATCTTTCAAAACATTCATCCTAATGCATAACCTGTTGGCTATCTACTTATCTACTAGTACTTTTAACAGTGCTTTTTCAAGTAAGAGTAGATTGCAGATTGTAGTACTGGAACCATACACCCCTGCATGCAAAGCTGGACTCTGAGTACTGACTATCTTGTTCTTGGTGTTTGAGCTGTATGTTTATATGTATCTCCTACCGGATATTGATCTGATATGTTAATATTAAGGGTAGACTACTATGCTGTTTGGACATGTCATTGAGGACTGCTGTCATGTAGTAATGGCATACCTTTCAGTTTCAGATGTGTATCTTTCAAAACATTCATCCTAATGCATAACCTGTTGGCTATCTACTTTCTGTCTGTCCTCTCTACAGATGTGCTGATGTCAGGTATTGCTACGCCCATACCACTATGCAGGTGCCCACACTGTATTGTGCTGTGGGCCTGGAACTACTGGTAATTCCGACATATGGGACATTCCTTAATGTGGACCTTGCCCATTTCCTTGCCTGTGTGAGGGACATTACAGAGGTGGTGGTATACAGATTCACATACAGTGGGTGGCAATATGTCACAGGACAGGACATGTGGAGACAGCCAACCAACATGAGGGACATCTCCCCAGATTTGTGAACAGATTCTATGTCATCAGTGCTGTTATACACATGGTGGATTGATAGATTGACAGGGTTTGTGTGGACATACATTTAGTGTGTGATGTCATGACTCACAGTGATATGTCTCTGACATACCTCTCCACTGGCATGCTGTCCACAGACTGGCCACATGTCTGCCTGTCATGTTTTGTGTGTTCACCAGACAGTTGGTGTCCTTGGTAAAGCAATTGTGGACTCTGGGGAATGCAGTCAGTACATACTCACATCTATTGGTATTACCAACGTCATATTCCTCATAAAGGATGTTACAACAAACCCAGTGACATCTGCAACTGCCTCAATGTATAACAGCAGTATGTCCAATCTACCCCTATGTTTGTGCCTCTGTTTCCACCTCGTGATATAGGGATTAATGCCGAGCTTAGTGAGTGGAGAATGTTATCAAAGGCTTTGGCCAGATCAATGTAGGCTCTATGTTGTCACCTTGTCTTCATCTGACTGACGCCAAGAAGTTGACCAGGTTGAATGAGCAGGTATGACCTACCCTTCACAAAGGTAAACTGTGAGGGATCCTGAGTCTGCAGATTCCTATATCCTGTTTATTAGGTGCATGATGATGCTTTCCATAGCTTTGCATAACAGACTTCTCAGGCAGGTGGGGCAGTATTTCCAAGGGTCTGTAGTTATACCTCATTTGTGGACAGGGGTGATTGTAGCAGTGCACAATTGAGTAAGGACAAAGCCTGAGGTGAGGCCGTGCTTGAACAGGTCCCACAGGTAAGGTGCCAGGTCACTCTGTAGTTCATGTAGAACACAGCCAGGGATATTGTCAGGTCCCATAGAAGCTGTATTCTTGGCCTTGCACAGTGGTGTTTTAACCTGTGCTGCAGTAATACTGGGTGGCTGGTGGTGTACTGATATTGTGATTGGTCCTTTGGGTAGGGGGTGTGAGGGGTAATGTTTGCACTCAAGATGCCAGCCAGTATACTGGCATTATTTGTTGGTTCAGTCGGGGAGGTGCCATTGTCTAGTAGCTCAGAACAAATTTTGGTATTGCCATGGAGATTCTTTACATAACTGTATGAGGCCTTGTGGTTGTCTTCACTATGTGCTCCAATTCTGTTATCACAGCTAACTTTGTAGTATTTGATGAGGGATCTCAACTATTCATTGAGGCTGATAAGGGTTTATTTCCTGTCTTGGGACTTCACCTTATTCCATATCGGTTTCCTCCTTCTGTTGTACAGTTTCTTTATGGTAGGGGACCGCTAGATCAGCTTCCTTTTTTTGGAAGTGAGGGTCCTGGTTGTATTGGGTAAGGCAGTATCCATGCATTTATGTATGTGTTCATAGTGCATTATTGTTTGTCTCAGCTGTCATGCAAGTAGTCTCTATTTGCATGGCGGCTGTGAGGTTAGCCACCTCTGATTTTATGAGGCCATAGTTAGCTTTGGAAAGGCTTTTCATTGTGGTTACCTGTGCAGGGGAGTAGGAGGGCTGTGGATTTCCAAAGGTGATTAATTTGTGTTCAAGTATAACAAGGGAGAAGTTGACTATTGGTGTAGAGAAACAGCCGCCCATGTTAGGAAGGACCAGGTCGATGTGATGGGCGTGTGCATCAGCACATGAGTAGCTTTTCCAGTTAATGTGGGGTAGTTGAAGTCAACCAGTATGATAGTGTTAGGCTGGACACTAATATTCTCCAGGGTGTTTATGGACATGGAGTGTGAGTCTTGGGACATGTATGAGGACCTATAGCAGGCTACAACCTGAACGTCTTATCCAATGTCAGCTACGCCTACAAGATCTGTAATGCATAATGTTGGTCTACCACTTTGGAGGTGTGTGTATCCTTTATGAATATGAAAATACCACATTTGGAGCTCCAGTTCACATTCTGCAGCCAAAAGTTGTGGAATTAATTATAGGCAGGTACTGCAGGGGTGCTTCCTGCTGCCTTTAACCAGGTCTCTGT
>NC_056735.1:1696831264-1696893764 GCF_019279795.1 Protopterus annectens
TTACTCTTCAAGATCCTGATGACCCACTCAATAGACACTATCAGTAAACTGTCCTTTCCTCAGAAATGAACTGCCAATAGCCACAGAACCATTGATAGCACCCTGTTCCACAGTTGCTTTGTTAGCCACCAAAGACATTACAACCTTCTGCCACCCTGCTTGTTTATGTACCACATTACTGTTAAATTGTATGTGTTAAACTATGGAACTCTTGTGCAGAGACATTTTTAATTCCTCAACACTAGATGAACTGCTAGTATTTCTTTTAAGTGGATGGGATCTTCATATGCAACAGGCACCAAGTACCTTAGACCGGCATAGACCCAGATATACTCTCCTTCCAGAGCCTGATGGATCTGAAATCCAGTTTCCATATAACAGTAAGCAAAGAAATGTTCTTTCTAATAAAGCTGCACTCACCTGTCACTGTAATTCTATCACCAAAAGTATGTCTATGTAAGAATAATTCAGTGTCTGATCTCTAAGACTCCTCTTATAGTGATGGAATTTTCTCTTATGAAATTTAGCAATGTGACAAATCATAAAGCTGTCTGGCATGAGACCCAATGCTGCTAAGAAAAATGTTGCAGAATGACTAGTTTGAGATATGGTCTAGTAGAAGAAGGATACCACATCCTGTATCTTCTATTGATCCAATGACAGTTTCTCCTGCAGTGTTTTATGATAACACTCAGAATGGTCTTCACTGCTCTAGAATCAGACTTTATTTTCATCCACTGATCATAATCCCTAGTTAACTCAAAATGGAGCACACTATCACATGAGTGCAGCAATGCACTTAGGAGCATGAGTATGAGAAACAGCAGAGCTACAAACTCAAAATATTGTTTCCCTACTTGGAATCCAAGAAACTTCCCATGAGGATGAATGATAGAAATATGCCAATAAGTTGATTTCAGATCTCAAATTTCCATCCTGGTTCCCTAAAACTGGAGAGGAAGAAAAATCTGAAGCATTAGTATTCTGAACCTCTCGGCTTTTGAGGTGCCAGTTTAGTTTGGATAGATCTAAAAATCAGTCTCCAGGTTTGCTGTCTCTTTTGGGACTAGGTACTACATTGAGTAGTACTCCATTAATCCAAAAGCAAACATCTCCCCAGTACTCCATTTTTGAAAATGCTGCAAATAAATGAGTCTTGCTCTGGAGGTAATGGAGCTTCATGCTCTTGAACTGGTTTGAGATACAGGATTTAAGCACACTTCCAAATTGTAATTAGAATGTGTAACCTCTTTCAGCTACTTATCCAAGGAAATGTGATCCCAATTTTCCTGATTAAAATATATCGTGCCTTTCAATGTCAGATTTCTTAGAATGGGTAAGGGCAGATGAGCCTTAGGTGAGGGAAGCTTTTGTGTCATTGGCATAGTAGAACTTGAGAGGTTATTTAGAAGACTTGTATGATTTATCATTAGTGGGGATGACATTCTCAAAAGTCTACTACATTTTGAGATGCCCCCCTCTTCTGGAATCTCCTTGTCTTCTACCATAGAGGTTGAATCTCTGAGATTGCTTTTTAGAGAAGAAATGTGTGACTACATCTTTTACATAAAAATTAAAGTTATAAACACAACATAACTATGCATCTGTGTTGTCCATTTACATTCTTCTTCAATGAATGACCTTGGATCTGACCTCAGATCCAACTCAGACATTTTCTTTTAGATTCTTGGCTCTGACTCTCGAGTTCATCCATTTACCCATAATGCCCCTTACTGCTACATTCCATCAGATCAAATTTGCTGCTGCTAAATATGCCTTAGGGCATAAATAACCATAATAATAACCATAATAATAATAATAATAAGAAGAAGAAGAAGAAGAAGAAGAAGAAGAAACAGTATAAATACAGAATAGGGACTCAATCTGGAAACAGTCTTTCCAGAGCATTTTATCAGGTCACTGCCAAAGGATAAGGATAAGGGGAAGGAGGGTGGGAAGTTGAGGAAGAATGAAAATGGACAACACAGATGCATAATTATGGTGAATACATAACCTCAGTATCTGATGTTGTCATTTTCATTCGTTCCTCAATGAATGGGACAGAGTTCCCAGCTACGATAATATTGGGTGGCCCTCATAGAAGGATATTTCTGAGAACCGCAGAACCAAAAGCAGCCCTGTTTCTGGAGATGATATCCAACTTGTAATGAGCAATAAAAGTATGAAAACTGGATCAAGTGGCCGCAGCACAAATATCATCAATGGCATCCTTGGCCCAAAAAGCAGATGATGTAGCCATGGATCTAGTTGAATGAGCTTTTGGAGGTTTGGGCAATGACAATCCTTTCAGAGAACAGACAAAGAAAATACAATCTGTTATCCACATGGCTAAGGTAACATTGGATACTGTTTTTTCCAACTTGTTTTTGGCAAAGGAAACAAACAGTTGATCAGTTTTTCTGAAGTCTTTTCCTCTATGCAGGTAAAAACAAAGTTGTCTATGTGTGCCTAAAAGATGGAGCATGTATTCTCCCTTACTGTCAAAATTTGGAAGGAAGACTGGCAAACTGATTATTTGATTTATATTTGACTCACAGACAACTTCTGTCAAAAAGGAAGGGTTTGTACGTAAAGTCACTCTGTGTCTGGGAAAAAAACAAATAAAGCAATTTTGAAGAGAGTGCTTGGAGGTCAGAAACTCGATTCACAGATGTAATAGCAACAAGAAAAATTGTTTTCCAACAGAGAAATTTTAGAGCTGACTTAGCTGAAGGCTCAAAAGGGGAGTGAATTAAAGTTTGTAATAGAACATTAAGATCCCAAGGTGGAGTAGGATCCCTTATGGGAGGTCTAAGCAGCATAGTACCCTTAAGAAATGGCTTACATATTTTAGAAGAGGCTAGTGGAGAAGTGTTATGTCCTATATGTTAATTAGAGAAGGCTGCAAGCTGAACTTTTGCAGTGAAGAAACTGGCGCCACCTTGAAAAACTTGAAGCAAGAAATTCTAACATAACAGATACTGGAGCAGTAAAAGGAGCCAATTTTCTCTGTCCTGCCCAATAGGAAAATCTCTTCCATTTACTCTTATAAAAAAGTTTCTTGTCGAAGGTTTTTGGGATGAAAATAAGATCTGGCAAAGCAGAGAAGAAAGATTGGACTGTCTAGCTATCAATGGGACTGGAGAAACCATGCGGTCAATTTCAGGCCTTGAATGTCTGGATGAATCTTTTCTGATGGATGTGATAGTAGATCTGGACTGAGGTCCAGTGTTCAAGGTGGATATAGGATATGAGAGCATAGGAATGGGAACTGTACCTGCTAAGGACAGAAAAAGGCAATGAGGATTACTTTGCTCTTCAACTGTTGTGCTTTCTAGAGAAATGTGGGTATTAAGGGGAGGGGAAGATAAACATACAGGAGACCTTGAGGGCCAAGCGTGGACAAGAGCATCTCTTGGTGACTCCTCTGAGGAGGAATTAGGACAAGGAAACTGCTGCGCTTGTTGTTGAATGGAGAGTCTAGATCGCAGCAAGGTAGACCCCACTGATAAAAAATCTTTCCCATCACTGCACGATTGAGAGACCATATGTGCAGCATCAAGATGGGCCTGCTGAGCTAGTCAGCTAAAACACTGGATTTCCCAAGTATGTGCATTGCTACAAGAAAGTGGTTGAGAGAGATTAGCCACTGACAGACTCTCATTGTTTCTCAGCAAAGCGGATAAGATCTGGATCCCCCATTTGTTGATGTACCAAACCACTGAAATATTGTCTGTCTGGATAGCAATTGTTCCTAGAGGGAGAGAGTTCTGAAAGATCTGCAACACTAATAGGACCGCTCTCATCTCTAAAAACATTGATGTATAAATTGGTCTCTTCTGGGGACCACATGCCTTGAACAGTCTGTCTCAAGAAATGCCCCCCACCCCACCCCAACTGGGAGGCATCTGTGGTCAACATGGCCTTAAGGGTGGAAGGATAAAGGGACATTCCTGATAAACCTCGTTGGACTGCATCCATCAAAATGGGAAGTCATCGCAGACTTGCAGAATTTTTATAGGATGTTTCAAAGGGTACCGAAGCATTGACCATTGTATTACCAGGGTCCAGTGAAGAACTCTCATATGAAAGCAAGCTGTAGGTAACAGGGTGATTGCTGCAGCCATTGAATCTAAACTTGAAGAACAAATCTTGCTGGAGGAAAGGGATGGTGTAGAATTTGTCTGACATGCAGTCTTAGGCTATGAACTCTCTGGTTTGGAGTAAGAACTCAAACTGACTGACAGTGTTCAGATGATCTCCTATAAACTCCAAGACTTGAACTGGCTGAAGATGGGACTTGGAAAAAGTGATTGTGATCCCTTGGAATGGACACAACTGGAGTAAGTAATCTGTGTGGAAAGGAGCCAGTTGTCTAAGGAAACACTTTGAATCAGTATGAGATGAGCTGCCACCACTGCCATGCATATGGGGAACACCTTGGGGCTGTGGTAAGACCAAAGGGTAGGGTTCTGAACTGGTATCGCTGGCTCCCAGACGAAAGTGCAGACATCTTTGACAGTGCCTGTTTAATGTCTGTTTATTTTGATGTGATAATATGCATCTTGAAGATAAACAGAGAACATCCAGTTGTCCTTCTGTAGAACAGGCCAAATGGACTGAACAGTGACCATCTGGAACTTGGAGTTCTTCACAAACTGATTTAGATGGCTGAGCTCCAGAACAGATCTCAGGTCTCCTGTTTTCTTTGGCACTAAAAGAACCTTGAGTAAATTCTTAATCCTGTTTGGTCTGGTGGGACCTCTTGGATGATTCTTTTTCTAGAAGCTTTTGAATTTCTAGAGCTGCCAACTACCTCTGACTGGGTGGAACATTAGGGAGATATCTCTTTTCTGAAGGACTTTGTGAAAATGGAATGAAATATCCTCTGGATATAATCCTTTGCACTCAAGAATCTTTTGTGATGTCTGTCCAGGCATTAAGGTGCAATTATGAGTGTCCCCACTGCCTGTCAGGTAACCTTTCAAGAGCACTGAAAAGGCCTGTCCAAGAAAGAGTCTTGGGATCCTTGGATCTGTGGACTACCTCTGCCACGAGGATGGTGTCTTCCATTGTTATTTCCTCCTACTGATGTTACATGATGTCCCTGTCATTATGGAGACTCTAGATGGCACGTTTCCATTTCCCATGAAAGTCCCTCAAGGCAAGTATTTGGGTTTTACAACTGTTAGATCACCTGAAAAAAAAAAGGAAAGCTTAATTACTTTGCTTGTCTGGATAAAGTAAGCAGACTAATGTTGAGCTGGAATAAATCAGACCTCACCCTTTACAACAAGACTGGTGATGGTAAAGATGCAGGTACTGGCAATGACCCCATCCTTCTACATATTAGCACAGATTTGGGTACATGAGATAGTGATTTAGCCTCCAACTCAAAAGGATATACTCACATAAGATTTTCCATAAGTGTTTTAAGAAGTTTAGGAAGAGATTCCCCCAGTCTAAACTAACCAGTTTAATGTACTTACAGCCAATTTCTCTAGTACTGAAGCATACAACATCAGCCTACATAGTTATGAGCCTCCCTGAAAGCAATGACAGAAAAACCCTAAGGGCACACTGCTAGAGTTTACTGGCATCTCTTTGAAGCTTATTTAAAGGTAATGTCAGTATGCTAGCCAGATGAGGCAAAGCTCATAATCAGTGGAAGAATGAGTTAAACGCCACCATCTAGAAAATCTCTTCCATTTGCCAATATATATAATTTTCAAGTAGAAGTCTTTCTTGTCTCCTTCATTACCTGCTGCACATCCTAATGAAAAAGGTGTCTAAAAGGTATCAAAACTGAATCATAAAGGCAATCAGTTAAAGTTGTTTTATAATGAGTTGTATGAAACTCCCCGTGTCTTGCATGAGTATCTCTAGTATCTGCGGAAGTTTATGGTAATTGCCCCTGGCCAGTTCCATAAGAAGGAGAACCAACTTTGTCTGTGACAGAAGGGAGTCACCACAATGATTCTGGAGAGTCTTTATGACTCTTCAGAATTACTCTAGAAATCATTGGAAATGCTTATAGGAACATCCCAACTAGGGGAATGAAAGAACATCTGTTCTCCAGGCCTGGTTATAAGGAGTTCTGGAACAGAATAGTTGTCCGCTTTGAAAGGAATCAAACAGATCTACCTGGGGTTTTCCTCACATCTGAATCAATTCCTGGAAGACATCTTTGTTAAGTTTCTGTAAGAGTCTGCCCAGGACCTGCTTAGGTTATCTGCCACTATGTTTTGCACTGATGGTATACAAGATGCCTGAAACATTAAAGAGTGCTGAAGAGCTAACTCCCAGGCTCTCATTGGCAACCAACACAGAGGGTATGACCTGCTGCACCACTGTTTGCTTATGTACGGTATTGTCTGCAATTATCTGGAGAAGACCTGTATCCCAACAATGATATAGAGATGCTATGACCTGAATCACAGCCAACATTTCTTTGATATCAATGTACTTTGGTCTGTCTAAACTGTCCTGCAGTCCTTGTGCTTTCACCCTATTTGAAACTGCTACCCAAGCAAAATGTGAAAAATCATTCAATACAGATAGTGTTGGGGGTAGGTGAAGAAAAAGGAAGACCTAGCTTGTGAATCATCTGATCCCTCCACCAATGCAGTTCTGACTTTATAAAGCCCAAGACTGGAATTTGAAACTCCAAAGGTTAAGGATGTTGGGTCGACCTGTTTTTGAGGTACCACTGAATTTTTCTCATTTGTAGCCTGGCAAAGGGAGTCATGAGAATTACAGAAGTCATGAGACCTAGTATCCTGATAAATTAGCTGGCAGTAGCTTGAGATTGGCAAGATTAGTTCAGGAAGACTTCTAGAATTCAATAGTTCTAGAATCCAACCCCTCCCAAAAAGTCAGTGACTCTGCTAAAGGTGTAGGTTCTGGAAAATCCTTCTTTAACAACTCATAAGATTTTCTGAGGGGCTAACAAATCTCAGTGCTTTCTCACTGAAAATTCTGGCACATTCTAGCAACCGCCTCAGAGAAAGGGAAGTGTCCACAGGCAGAAACAGAAGATGAGTTCTCCTTTGAGTCTGAATCAGAAGTCTGAGGAAAAAATGTATCCCTTCCTGCATCTCAGAATCTTGAATTCCTTCAGGAAAAGAGGAATCCCACTTTCTTTTGCCAAAAATACTTTACAAGAAGGATTAATAGCCTGCATTAAACACTGAGCCAGACCCAGTAAAGTACTCCTATTCAAAGGAATTTGAGGAGGAGTAGATAACTGCTTGGTTTTCTGTTTCTTTTTTACAATTTGACAGGAAAAATGGGGCCAGCCATGTTACTAAGTTCATCAGCTGCTTCCCCAGAGATGGACATAGCATTCTGACACAAAAGGGAAGCCTTCCCTGTTCTCAGTCCCAGGCTCGACAAGAGTGTCTCTCCCTTGCCTGTTGAGGGGACCCCAACAGCCACAGAGGATATGACTAATTCCCAGTCCATAGTGGCTGTAACTGCTACACCAGAGGGATCCAGCACAAAATATGAGTGGTCTGAGATACAACAAATGGCTACAGCAGAGTCACCCACCTGCATCTCAGGCAAATTGCTAGCCTGTTGTGGTGGCAAAGGCTGTATGCTTATTTTTTTTCTTTGTGTGGCTGGAAGAAGAACCAACCATGGGACTGGTAATCTTTCATGGTCAATGGTGCCTCTTTTCCAATAAAGATAAGCAGCAATTGGTAGTAAACACTGACAGTCCATAAAGGTTACTTTTTGACAGAAAAAAAACACAGTAAAAAGCACTTTAAAACAACATGCCAGACCCACAAAAGAAAATTAAACACAATTTCCCTATAGAAAAAATGTTTTCAGTTACTTTACACTACATTTAAACTGAAAGAAAAACAGGTACACACTTTCAAAGAACATTATAATCTCAAGACAGTCCATTCAAACACAACACTCCTAGTTTTAATACAACTTTTCTGAAGTGGAAAGTAATAAAACATCAACAAAATTAAGGAAATTAAATTTTTTTCTCCAAAGGGAACTTATCTGTCCAACAAAGGAAAGCGCAAGTTGATAGTTGATCCTTAAAAGCCTCAGAAGAGTATACTTTTCAGTGGCAGTAACACTCTGGAGGGCTTTGTACTCAAAATGCTCTTTTAGTCAGCTCAGCTTGAGCTATTTGACAGTTTGAGAGCATGGAATGTGCCCTGAAGCTTTGGAAACATCTGTTACATCCTTGTCAGTATATAACCCATATAGCTAAGGCAACTGCAGCAGTGATCAATATGATGAACATACTACAGTTCTCTGTCTAAGTTTTGAGCCTAACCAAAAATCAGACAATGTTCAAGTAGCAGGGTACCTGCCATGAAGAACTCAAAAAAGAAATAGATGGCACATCAACCACTAACAAGGATGAAGTGCTTGAAAGGAGACAAAATGAGGCATATGCTAAAATCCATTTTCATCTGTCAGTGAATTTAATTCATTTGCTACCAGGATAGGAAATTTCCTTTATACAGATTGAAATATTTGAGCGATCCTTCAATGGCTTCACATGTGTGATAAGCATCAAGAATTTCTGTCAGAAAAGCTAATAATTTAAAAAGTACTCTGGATCACAGTACCTTCACAGGAATCAAAAGAATAATAGCAAATACAAGGCAACCTAAGTCTTACGACCATTTGTGTATTGTCAGAACCTATCCTTTGACTGTACTTCCTTTTTCAAGTATATCTAGGACAGTCATTCCAAGGTAAATTTATGAATACCCCATCTAATCACCCAGTTTCCATGTGAAGAAAGATAATTTATCACAATGTTTGATTTGCAGCAGGAGTTTATTTCAGAGGAGAGGAAAGTACTGTGTAATAAACCTCTCTCTCCACAGTATTTTTATTTATTTGCTGTTGAAAGCTTAGATCCCTGGTTCTGCTAGTTGTGGGACTACATGATTTGTGAAGATACAAGGGATCCAGGAAAAAAGGGACCCTAAAAGCAGAGAAGGCAAGGCACAGATCTACCCATAGAAGTCTAACAATACTAAATAAAGAGCCAGTGCTTATATCTAAATGAGGTATATATATATATATATATATATATATGTATATATATATATATATATATATATATATATATATATATATATATATATATATATATATATATATATATATATATATATATATATATATATATATATATTCAATAACTGGCCTAGTCAGTGCAAAATACAAGGGGAAAATGATCTCTTTAGATTTCAATGATATTCCTTTGACAATTAGCTGCACTAAGTAGAAGGCCTTTTTGACTGCTGCTGTAGTACGATGCTCAAAGGAGAGAGAATTATTAACCCAAGTTCCAAGGTCTTTAACAACGTTCTCATTTCAGGGGGAGATGCTGCCGATATTGTATGCTGGAGGAGGGGGAGACATTATTTTCCACATATAAGTTCATATGTTTTTACTAAACCATATGACAATATAAAGAGAATTTTGTCCCTTATTGATTTCATAAAGAAAACAAAAAATAAAATGAATGTCATTTGCTTAGATATTAACAGTGCATTTGATTCCATGAATTGGGATTACGTTTGGCTTGCACTGGTGGAGTATGGATTTTCGAAAAATGTTACCTTGCTAATAAGGTCTCTTTATAATAAATCTTCAGCATACATAAAAATAGGATCCTGTTTGTCAGAGCCTATTACCATTACAAAAGACACAAAACAGGGTTGTCCACTTTCTCCTTTGTTATTCACATTAGTATTAGAACCATTAGCAAATTTCATAAGCGCAAACCCAAACATTCAAGGAATTCAACTAGATACTGACCTTGAGTTAAAGATTCAACTATTTGCAGACATTTTATTGATTTTAAAAGAAGCTAATAACACACTAAAAGAACTATGGAAAGCAACAAAACAGTTTAAGAAGATTTCTAGACTATCATTTAATGAAAATAAAACTAATATGTTATTAATAAATATGAACAAAGAAGCATTAAATAAAAATATCATAAATATGTAACTAGAAATGACAGAATCAAATACTTGGGAGTTAAAATTGCAAATGACTTAGATACAACAATGCAATTAAACTATAAAGAGATTTTGGATAATATCAAAGAACTCGTATACAAATGGAACAAGCTACGTTTTACCATGGAGGAAAGACTGTGTGTTGTCTTTTGGCTTTTCCCAGTTAGGGGTCGCCACAGCGGAACTTCAGTCCGCTAATGATTGGCAGTAGATTTTCATGAACACTGAGGTGCCAGCTCGACGTTCAACCAAGGCATGTCTTTCAAATGCCACCCAACTGCGGATAGGACATGCAGACTCCACACAGAAGGCACTTCCCACACTCCAGCCGAAAATGAAATGGGAGAACCTCTTGCTGTGAGGCAACAACGCTACCGCTGCAGACTAAATATAATTAAAATGATTATATTCCCAGAAATTCTGTATGTTATACACGCTTGCTCGCTAGCTCCACCTAAACCATATTTAAAACAATTTGAAGGGTTAATAACGAAATTCTTATGGTACCCTAAAAATCTTAGAGTTACTCTAAGACATGATTTTGACAAATGGGAAGAAGGTAGAATAGGCTTAACAGATTTAGAAGGCTACAGATGATCATCAGATTTAAAAACAGTTTCTCTATGGTTAAACAAAGAATATACTTCCAAATGGAAACTAGTACATGAAAAAATATGGTTAAAAACACTCATGATATAATAAATAAACATATGGAAATAGTACCGAATAGCTTACTTTGGTCATTGAAAGAATATATGGCAACAGGGATACACAAAAATATAAATTCTAAATACATTATCAGTACCTAAAGTCTTTTATGCACTTTTTTAAACAAAAATCCGGATATAAAAGCATGGTCTTTTTTTATATTCCCAATAGCATATACACAAACATAATATTATAACTCAGGACTCAGTAGCAGTTAAAACACTTAATAAGAAAGGTCTAATTTACTGGCATCAGTTGATAAATACTAATAAAGTACTAATGACAGAGCAAATTATTAGTGAGTTCAGCCTTGAAAATAACATGTGGCTAACACTGTAGGGATTAAGATAAACAGTTTTAAACCAACAAGCAATAATGCAGAAGTCTGTTATGGAAAAGGTTCCTAAGTTCATAGAGCAGTTAATAACGCTGATGTAATTTCCCACAAATGGGAAAGGAATTTTATCAGTATTGTACAAATTAGTTAAAGAAACAAGAGTTCATAATAAACAAAATATATGGAAATATTATGAAACAGTTCATGGTAAAATGCAAGATGATAAAGATAAAAAACAATTCTTACATCTCCAAACAAACATCTTTATCACTATATTGGCAACTTTTCACATAGCAATTTATACATAGAACATACTTAACACCACACAAATTAGAACTAATATATAATAAAGAAAACAGATGCTGGAGACGTAAATCACAATCAATAGCCAAATGGCAACACATGTTCTATGAATGGCATTTACTTAAACAATATCGAGAAATGATTAACTATTTGTTACAGGCTCTGTGGTGGTGGTGCTGCGGTAGCGTTGTTGCCTCACAGTAAGATGCTGTTCGGTTCGATTGTCAGTTAGAGCGTTTTCTGTGTGGAGACATGCGTGAATGGGTGTACCTTCGTTGAAGGTTGTGCGTCAGGGCTGGCAACTCGGCACATAAAAATCAACTGCCAATCATTAGAGGACTGCAGTTCCGCTGTGGCGACCCCTAACCGGGAAAAGCCGAAAGACACAACAACAAAAAATTGTTCACTGATAATTTCCAACTTATAAAATTTTTAGTTTTGTTGAATACACATGCCGTCTTGTGTTCCAAGGCAAAAATATGTAATTTTGTGGACTCTCTTTTTATTGCAAGGAAAATAGAACTGAATATCTGTAACTCCTCCCAATTTTAAATATTTCAAGAACATGGTTTTATCAGTCTCACAATTGGAATTGAAAACAATCAAGGAAAGAACAGAATGACCTACTTCCTTAAGCACTGCCTGGCAGAAAGTAAATCAAGTGCTGGAAACAGAAGACTAATAAAATATAATCTTATTCAAAGATACATTCAAGAAAACAAAGTTTTTCAAGTATAGACATCATATGTAAATAGTTGGTTTTGTAATGTTTGTTTTTGGAATTGTTTCTCCACTGTAAGCTTTGAGAAGTAAATAATTCTTTGATATACATACTGTGTATATGTTTATGTTTTTGAAAATCAATAAAATTTTTTTCAGTAAAAAAAGAAGCCTAGCCTAAATTCACAATTACCCCAATGCATTACTTGGTTAAGTAACAAGCTCAGGGTCACATATTAGGCAAATTAAGGCTGAAGAATCAAACTTTGTACTACAAGAAGTAGCTCCCCTACTGAAATATCAGCAGTTGAAGTGCTGAGAAACATAAAAATGACAGAAAATGTTTAAGAAGAGTGAATATCAAACATCACTCTTCTCCTAAAATCTTCTTTTTTTGCAGGAAGGTAAGCTACCCTGCACCCCCTGAACTTATATCTACCAACTCCAAGATCACCATACATTTGAAAAAAAAGCAAACATTCTGAGAAATGACAGTCTTTGACTTGCTATATATACAAGTCTGTTTTCATTAACAGCTCACAGCCTTAATCCTCTTATCAGCTGCCATGTGTGTATATTCACACTCACACACACTTACACATATATTAAAAAAAGAAAAAAATATATATATATATGTATATATATATATATATATATATATATATATATATGTGTATATATATATATATATATATATATATATATATGTGTGTGTGTGTGTGTGTGTATATATATATATATATATATATATATATATATATATATATATATATATACATATACACAGTGGATAAAGGTGCTTCAACAAAGTATTAGTTTAAGGGTGTGCACACTTATGCAACCAGCTTATTGTACGTTTTTTTTATTTTTTATATTTATTCCCTAACAGATTTGTTTGTTTTTTAATTGAATTGTACAGGTTATAGATAATATTAAAGGTGGGTGGGAAAGGTTTTAAAATGATTTATTGTGGTCTCATTTTTTATATCACAAAAACCTGGCATTTTAACAGGGGTCTGTACACTTTTTATATCTATATATATATATATATATATATATATATATATATATATATATATAAAAAATACAATTATACATAAATATTTGAAATATGTATGTGTGAATACTCTCAAATCTTCACAGTGAAAAATGTCAGCATTTAATATATAGAACTTGTTCTGGCAAAGTACAAGAGGTCTAGCATAGGTCCTATAGGGAGCAATCAGTTGCCTTGCAACATTTCATCATTCAGCGAACATATACCTCTCAACCTCTAAGCATAAAACATGCTTACAAAGCTAAAAGATGCCTTCAACTGACTTGAGCTACAATTGAGCTCCAAATAGACAGTTGAAATGCAAAAGGCTTTAAATCCTTGACAGAAAACTGCTAAGAAACATACCCAACGGTAAACTATGTACAAAATGGCAAAACATCTATACCCTAGCAACACAAAAGAAAAAACAAGCAAAAAAAAAAGTGAGAGCTGGTAAGAGGAAAGTCTACTACAGCAGTCATCTATTAGAATATCTTCTAGTACAGTAAGTTTATTTACACAACTGTACAATGTTCAGTGTATAGATCACTGTTGCAGTAGCCTAAGCTATATATGGATACTCTACCATAACTTGGAAAACTAACAAAGGGAGGAAGTCAATATACTAAGACTCCATTAACCCTTGGAGAATAGTCCTTACAAAGACTGTTCTGGACCTGGAAAGGAATCTAGTTTGTAGTGCTTTGCAAAAGCACTACAATCTAGACTGTAGTATTTTGTAAAAGTGTATATAGCAGACCAAGTTGCTACTTCTAAAATATTTCTAGAGTCCACGTCTTTCCAGAAAGGAATTGAAAAAGCCAAAGCCCTTGTGAAATAGGCCCTAACCCTGCCTGGAAGGGGCTTATTAGGGTGAGTGTAGCAGAAAGCAATATCAGGTGACAACCACCTTGAAATGGTCAGCTTTGACACTGTTTGTCATTTCCTGCTTACCTCATAGGAGACAAACAAGTGATCAGGTTTCTTCCAGCCAGCACCAGGCCCTAGGCAGCTGACCATCTCCTAATGCTGGCCTTACCATGAAGCTTCTAAACTTCCTGAACTGAGCAACTATTAAACCAAATGTAGCACCCAATAAAAAAAGAAATTAAATCCAGCTGAGCAACACTGAGACAAAGTTACACCTTCACTAATGGAGGAAACCATACGTTTAGACAGTTTTCAAATAGTCTCTAACTCAGGTCAGTCAAAAAAATAACTGGACAGAAAATTCAAGGTACTCAGGGAAAGATCCTGTCAATGAATACGTTAAGCAGCCAGTATCACTGCATGGCAAGTTTAGCAAGATTCAGAGGGAACATTTGCTGTTGTGCTATATACTGAGAAAACCACAAAATAACTGAACTGGCAAGCAAAATTCCATATTCTGAGTATTCTATAAGATTAATTTTAGGCAGACTGTTTTCATATAGCACACATTTACACTTAGATGCAGTTCTCCTTGGTAAACAAGACTCTGGCAGATACAAAACAGTGCTTACAGAGTTTGAATGGGGACAGATAATTCTCCTGTACCCTCCATGAGGAGGTCAAACCCCTCACACCCCTGGAAGTACAGTTGTGCAAGTAAACTTACCTTAGCAGAAGATGTTTGAATGATCACTGCTGCAGTCGCCTTCACTACATGGGTTATATTCTGCCAAGGGTATAACAGCCAGTCAGCTTCCAAAGATTCATGGCACCTTGATGCTCTCCAGTCATCTGAAGCTAAGCTGACTAAAATGGCAGGTTTAGGTGCCATGCTGTTCAGAGTTTCATGCCAACAGAGGGAGGTAGGCTAAGCCCTGAAAGGACAATACTATGAACAACAAAAAATATGTGTCCACACCCTGGCATAAACAGCACACCAAAAAAACAAGGTGGGAGGAAGGATGGAGCAGCTACAGCAGCAGTGATCATTTGAACATCTACTGTTATGGTAAGTTTACGTACACAGCTGTACAATGTTCAACATATTGATCACTGCTGCAGTAGCTTTAGATATATGGGTAGATTACTCTAGCTTACTATATTTGGGAGGTGGAAGGAGAAGGATCTAAAAGTCCTTGGAGAATCGCCTTAGCAAAGCTTGACTTAGACCTAGTGAAGGAATCAATCTTGTAATGCCTTGTAAACATTTTCATAGTGGACCAAATTGCTGCTCCTAGAATACTAACCCTTTCTAAAAAGCCATAAATGAAGACAAGGCCCTGGTAGAGTGGGCCTCAACCCTGGCTGGAATAGTTTAGTTGTGGTAAGTATAACAAAAAGTACTAGCCCAAGACAATCATTTGGAAATAGCCTGTTTTAGCACAACTGATCCAGAGATCTGAAAGATTTAGTTCTTTCAAGATAGTACATGAGTTGTCTGTGAACATCCAAGGTATGAAGTATCCTTTCTCCCTCTTTTTAGGTTCAGGAAAGAAAATGGATATATGCATAGTTTGGCATAAAGTAATCTCAGATACTAGTTTAGGCATAAAAGAAGAATTATTTCTCAATGATACCCTGTCTCTGTGGAAAATGATATAGGGTTGACTCACCATAAGAGCTTGCAACTCGGATATACTTCTTGAAGAGGTCAGAGCAATGAAATCCAGCTGAGCAGTTTTCCATGTTAAAAATCTCAAGGCAGAGAGATTAGTTGGTTCAACAGGCATAAGTGTTAGTGCATCTCTAACACAAAATTAAGGTCCCAAGGAGGGACCATCAGTTTTCTTGGAGGCACCTCTTAGGCAAAACCCTTTTCAAAAACATTTTGATATGAGGATGCAATGAAAGAGGAGGATCCATTGGCAGAAATGCTCAAAGGGCCAATAAATGAACCATGATGGAGGAGTAAGCAAGGCCATAGGATAGTAATTCACACAAATATTGTAAAACCAGAGAACAACTAACCCTGAATGGGTGCTGGTTATGTTGTTGGCACCAACTAGAAAACCTTTTCCATTTGCTAATATATGATTTTCTAGTAGCAGGCTTACTTGCTTCTATTAGTACCTACTGCATGTCTGCAGTAACAGTTAAGGGAATTAAGACCCTATCATCCAGGTGATCAGCTGAAATTGATTGTGGTCAGGGGTGTATCAAACACCCCTGATCTTGTGTGAGTAGATCTATTCTGTGAGGAAGCTTGTGGTAATTGCCCATGTCCAAAAGAAGGCAGACCCACTGTTGCCTAGGCCAGAAGGAAGTCACTACAATGAACTTGGGTGATTCCTTCTGAATCTTCAAGTATACTGGATATCAGTGGAATGGGTGGAAAAGCATACAGGAACTCTCCTGTCCAAGGAAAAGAAATGGCATGTGTCTTTCAGGCCTTTTTGCACAGAGGCCTGGAACAGAATCTTGCCATCTGATTGCTCAGAAAAGAGGTAAGTAGATCTACTTGAGGAACTCCCCCCAAGATGGATCAAATTTTGGAAGATCCCCAATCTAGTTTCCATTCATGAGGGTCTGCCCTGGTCCTGCTCAGCTTGTCTGACACACAATTTTGCTCTGACAGGATGTAGGATGCCTGTAGAATAAGACTGTGCTGTAAAGGTGTATCCCAAGCAAATGTGATTAGTCCGCAATAGGGGTTACAACCAGGTTTCCCCTTGCTTGTTGACGTATCACATGCCTGTGGTATTGTCTGTAACAACTTAAAGAGGTCCCGGGGACCAAAAAATGACTCAGACAGTTGACCGCCTTGATCAATGCAAGCATTTATTTTATGCTTATGTGCTTGCATCTGTCCTATGTGTCTCATACACCTTGCACTTTTATCCATACTGAAACTGCTCCACAAGCAAAGTCTGAAGTGTCTGTTGTGACTGACTGCTATAGAACAGATAGGGATAAGGAGAGACCTGGATTTGAGGATTTTATTTTCGGTTTCCATCAAGTGATTTCTCTTCTGACTAATCCCATCACTAGGATTTGAAAAGACAAAGAATGTTGGTACTGGGACTAAAGAGACTTCAGATACCATTGTATCTTTCCCCTGTGGAGTCTTGCCAGGTGTATCATATGAATCACAGATGCCATGAGACCCAAAATGCTGAGGTATTCCCTCACAGTGACTAAAATCTGAGTGAAAATATTAGAAACAGATCTACATAAAGATCTATTTTTTTTCCTGCGGAAGAAAAGCTCTTTGAACTGAGGTGTCGAGCTGACATCCCAGCTTGTTTAAGAAATATCTCATCCAAGTGAAAGATTCCTTTGAAAAAGAGTCTTCAATGATTAGTAACTCCTCTAAATATGGAAAATGTGGATACTCTTGTAGCCTGAAATAAGCTATAAGTGGAGCTATATATTTTGTGAACACTCTTGCTGCAGTGGGTAGGCCAAAGGGTAACGTGATCTAGACACACAGATCCTTAAGAAACACTTGAAGTCTGGATGAATAGGGATGTGCTGATAAGCCATCTAGAATTACTTGGAAACTTGAACGTGGAAGAAGAGGTAACAGATTGCAAAGTACCAGCATTTTGAAGTTGGACACTGTCAGAACCAGGTTTAGGAAAGAATGATCTAGAATTGGTCTCCAAGCATTTTCTTTCTTTTGTTCCAAAACACTTGAATAAAAACCTTTCCCAACCTAAGAAGGAGGAACTCATTCAATCTCTCATTGCGACATCATGTGTTGAAGAAGAAGGGAAATAAAGGAGCCTGGTCTAGTTTATGACAAATTACCCTCTGGAAAGGGGGAATTTCCTCCCACTGCCATCTGTAACCTTGATGAATGATCAGAACCCATTTGTATGAAACTACATCTTGCCAAACAGAAAAGTGAAGATTATAACTTTCTGGAAGGGAAACGGGACTACCAGAGTAGGAGGGTTGGACAAGGTCCCTTAAACTGTGATTCTGGTTTGATGGACTGTCCTTGTTTCTGGTGGTTCCAAAATTCTTTTTGGAACCCTCCTGAAATTGCTTTTTGAACATTTGCTCCCCACATTTTGTTAAATCTGTTTATTTTGTTTTTTGCCAAAATTGGATGAGGGATTAGGGAAGCCCTTAAAAAATTCATAAAGGGAATGCTGAAAAGAGATTCCTTTAATCAAAATATCCTTTTCATCACACTTTTTGATAACCTTTGCAGCAGAGGAACCAAAAACTAAACCTCTGTCCAAAGGAGAATTCAAGACAGATGCAAGTACATACACACATTGAGTTATGTAAAATGTATTTATTTATTTATTTTAAATTTGATTACTGGGTTGGTCTGACTGGGCAGTCAGGTGCCTGATTTCAGCAGGGACCTGAGAAGAAAAGCTCCACATACATGACAATCATAAAAAAAATACAAAAGCTCCACATATATGATAAAAATACAAAAGTCAGAGATGAGTACAAATTAATAGAGCAAACAATAGTATATCATAGCATAGTATGATGAGAAGTTACAGAAGTGTACAATATACTGTGACAGTAGTAAAACAGAAAATATAATGTATTTGAGTAAGAAAGTGCAGTAATATATACAGTTATATACATACATTTAAAAATACAGTTTTTATGGTAGTTTTTTTTTTTCTACGTGTTTGACCTTTGAGTAGTGCCAGAGGAAGATTTATCTGAATGATGGTAGTAGGGCTAGCCATGGTCAGTACAGGTACATTGCCAGATGAGATTGAGGTGGGCTTTTAATTGAGTTTTAAAGATGGGACTGCTGTTTTGCAATCTGATATCTGATGGAAGAGAATTCTAAACTTTAGCAACTGTGTAGGAATATAGGGATTCACCAGCACTGTGTCTATACTTAGCTACTTCAGGAAGGGCTTTGTTTGTGGATCTTAGTTGGTGAACAGAATTGTGAAAGTTGAGTAAGACTGAGAGATCAGGAATCTTGTTTGGGTGGTACAGGAAGTAATGAGCCATGGTCAGTTGGTTACAGTTCAGTAAGTTGGTGAGTTCTAGCCATCCTAATTGTTTTAGTGAGTGACAATGGTGGGAGCGGAAATTAGAGCTGGTTGCAAATCTAGCTATTTTATTATAGCACATGGACAATTTGTGTAGGTCTGTCTTGTTAAGGTTTGTTAATTTAGGGGATGCATAAAGCAATTTAGAGAGAAGGTAAGTTCTGGATATAGTAATTTTAGTGTTTTTGGTAAATTTTTGCAGCAGTATAGGGTTCCACGTTTTTTATGGACTTTGGATATGGTTTGTGCTATATGTTTGTCAAACTTTAGGTTTTGGTCAAGTATTACACCAAGAAGTTTAGCATGTGATACTGGGGAGATTTGTGTGTTATTGGCAGAATTGATACAGAAAAGAGCAGAAGAGTCAATAGTTTTGGTAGGGTGGAAACGTATAAGTTGAGTCTTTTGGGGGTTAAGTATTAGTTGTGAGTTTTTTAACCAGTTTTTGATATTGGAGAAGGTCTCTTGGGTTTTAGTCTGGAGTGTTTGGAGTGTGGGGGCAGAGCAGATCAGTGTAGTATCATCTGCATATTGGACTATTGTATCTTGCTGGGTGGCGGTGTGGAGGGTGTTTGTAAAGATGTTAAATAGTAGGGGTTTCAGTATGGATCCTTGTGGTACACCTACTGTTACTGGGAGAAGGGGGGGGGTTATGCCACTTAAATGCTTGTTGACAGTTGGATAGGTAGTCTTGAAACCAGAGCAACGAGGGCTTGTTTAGGTTGAGTTCAACTAAGATAGTAAGCCATTTGCTGTGGGGTACTGTATCAAATGTTTTGGGCAGATCAAGGAAGGTGGCAAACACTAGGTTTCCTTGGTTCCTATATTGATTGACAGTGTTGGTGAAGGATATGAGTGCTGTGGTGGTGCTTTGGAATGGGCGAAAGCCATGTTGAGTGTTGGTGAGGAGACTATTTTCTAAGTAAATGTATCATCAGCTGAGAATGGATACATTTTTCAAGGATTTTTGATAGGGGGGATAAGATTGCCATGGGGCGGTAGTTGGTAAGTTCGGTTGCGGGACCACCTTTGTGTAAGGGTATTATGTAGGAGGTTTTCCAAAGAGTTGGAATTGTATGATCATTGACAGACTGGTTGATAAGTATTGAGATGGGATAAGCTATAGCACTAGTGGCAATTTTGAGGTACTCTGCAGGGAGTTTGTTGATTGCTAAAGTGATGGGTTTTAGTTTAGTGAGGTGCTTGTATATTGTGTTGGAAGTAACTGGTTTGATAGTGAATGGGGGGTATGAGTTTGGGTTGCTGATTAGTTATGGGAGAGTGCAATGCTGGCTGTTGCTAATTAGGTTAAGGATGGAAGAAGTGAAGTAGTTGTTAAATTGGGTAGCTATCACTATATTATCTCCTCTGACATTGGGGGGAGGGGTAGTGGGAAAATGGAAGAAACTAAATTATTTCAAGCAGATGTTTCCTCACAAGAAGAAACTACCAACAAAGCATACATCGTACTTTCAAAATTAGTCAGAATAAACTTTAACACACAAGCCTGACAATTCAAAATTATGAAAATCAAAGTTGCAGAGACATATACTATTTTCCCATACTTATCAATACTTTTCCCATCCTTGCCAGAAAGAGGACTGGAATTAATCAAATGTTTAGCGGCGCTAGGAATAACTAAAACTGCAGATGTTGGGTCAGGTATGGGAAGAGTGTATAAAAACTTAAAAGATTTAGGAACTTTATACATTCTATCTGCCTTTTTAAGTGCAGCAGGCTGACTATCAGGAAAATTGCAAGCAGCACACACACACACACACACACACACACACACACACACACACACACACACACACACACACACACACACACACACACACACACACACACACACACACACACACACACACACACACACACACACACACACACACACACACACACACACACCATCCAGAGCTGACAGAACTGGAGGAATAGGTGATGGTTCTGGAAATTATTTCTATAACAGTTCACAGTATTTTCTGAGGGACTGAGAAACCCAGTCATCTCACAATGAAAAGCACAACATATCTGGGAAATAGTCTCACAGAAAGAGAAGCCTCCCACAGGTAGAATCAGAAACAAACTCTCCTCTGAGTCTGAATCAGAAAACTGAGGAGAAAACCCTGTGTCTGTCCCTTCATTTTCCTGTCAAGATTCAGAATGTTGTATTTCTTCAAGAAAAAAAGTAGCTCTCTTTATTTTACTAGAAACCACCTTATTAGAAGGATCAGCAGCCTGAATTAAACCCTGAGTTAGACCCAGTAAACTACTCCTATAAGGAAATTTGAGGAGTAGTTTTGTTTTCTGTTTCTTTTGACAAAAGAAATGGTGCAGTTATTAATGGCAGCAGCAGCTTCTCCAGGGATAGGGACCATATTCTAACCAAACAGGAAAGTCTTCCCTGTTCCTTCTCCCAAGACCAACAAGAATGGCTCTCCTTTGCCGATTAAGGGGACCCCAATAGCTGCACAGGACATGAGTAACCCCGGTACATAGTGGCTGTAGGTGATACACCAGAGGCATCTGGGGTAAAAGATAAGTGCTCTAAGAAAGAAGCTATGGCCACAGTAGAGTCACCCACCTGTGATTGAGGTAAATTGCTATCCAGCTGTGCAGGCTGTTTGTTTAACTTTTCTTTTTGTGGCTGAAAGAAAGACCAACCATGGAGCTGGTAATTTGTTCCATGGTCAAGCCAAAAATGGTGCCTCTTTCCCAGGGAAAACAAGAAGCAAAGTACTGTAAATAAATAGATTTTTAAAGGTCACTTTTTTCACACACAACATAGCAAAAAGCACTTTAAAATAACGTAGCCAACCCCAGAAGTAAAAGAAAAACACAAAAATAGTTTTAAATTACTTTAAACAACTTTTAAACTGATAGGAAAAGTGTGTAACATTAAGTCTTGTGACAGTCCATTAAAACACAAACACCTAGCTTAAAAATAACTTTCTGAAACAGGAAAGTACAATAAAATAAAGACTTTTTAATGTGGAATGCGTTTCTCTTAAGGGCACCTATCTGTCCAGCAAAGGAACAGCACTGTCTGACTGTTGGTCTTTGAAAGCCCACAGAGGAGTGCTCTCTTTGATGGCAGGAAAGCTGTGAAGGGCTTGTCATCCAAACCTGTGTTATTAGTCAGGTCAGTTCAAGCTGACTGATGTTTTGGGTGCATGGAAGGTGCCCTTAAGCTTTGGAAGCTGGTTAGCTATTCTATCCTTGGCAAGATATAACCCATATAGCTAAGGCTACTGCAGCAGTGTTTAATAAAATTAATATTATACATATCTCCAAACCCACAGTCTCAATGATTTGCAAGACAACTACAATTTTTACAAGGAAAAGACCAAAATATGATGCACAAATCTGGATGTTCTGTGAAAATCTTAGAGAGATTTGACTGAAGCCTGCCCAGAACAGGCCTTACCTTTGTGTGTATATGTATGTATGTATGTATCATCCATACAGTTAGCCACAGCTCATTATCTTCATATCATTACTTAGTGCTGTTTATGAAAAAAAATGAAGTCTGAATGCTCTTTGAGAGGATTACAACCCATCCTGTACTGTGATGGCTGGGCAATGACATGATTAAGCGAAGACATATAGGCTTTACAGATAAAGGTAGCAAAAATGGTATTTACCACACTCAAGATCAAAAAGATACAGAACACCCAATTAATCATTACAGCGCAGTGGAGTAACCTTTCACTCTAAACTAAAAAAAAAAAATGAAACAAATTACTGTAAGAGGTCCTTTTAAAAGCCATCGCCATGGCTCAACACAGCAATCAGTCATAGCAGCATATTAAAATGATAAGGGTAATGGAATGATGTCTGTAATTCTTATTACCATTCACATTTATAACTTTTGCTTCAGGAGTTCTTGGCATGAGTTTTATTAGATGGCTAATGAGAAACAAAGACAAAAATACTCTTGCAGTGGAGCAGAAACTCATCCACAGACCACTTTTTCCTAGAAATGCACCTTAAGCCGTGATGGTCACCTTTAAACATTTTAAGTGCATTCTCAATGTTCACTATTCTATATCTGGAATTATTAAAAAGTAAGTGCCCAACTATTTTACCTAAGATTCAGATATGGAAAAAAATGAACAAGATAAGGTGTAATGCAGGCATATGCTGTGTACACCATCTGATAAAGGTGCAGACATGAGGTGATCATTAACCTTCATGAAATATGAATCATTCCAATGGAAGGGAAAAAAAACAAGGCTAGAATTGATGTCTGATAACTGACTCCAATTTGTTACACTGCTGCAAGAATCCTGAGGAAACATTATGTATTATACAAATGTTTGTAAATAGCAAAATGTACCTCTAACTTGCACATCCTCTGTCTCAGCTTGTCATGGTAGTTTATCAACAGCGGTTGCTTGAATACATTGTTTTTTGGCCAAGGATCTTTAAAACAGAAGTCTTCACATAGTTTCTGCAAAAGTATACAGATAGACAATTACATAAATAAAAAGAAAATGACATGCAGATTAAGTATTCTTATAAATGGCATTTTACAAAAAGATAACATGATTATGTAAATCATGTCTGTGATGGGATTGTTTCACTATGACTAGGAACTCAATATTCATTTAGTACATAGTTTTAGTAAACTGATGGTAACCAGCTTTGTCTTAAAAAAAAATCTGAGTAAGAAACACTGTCACTACCTGAAGATATAACAATATGATCTCAACAATTATGAAAAGCAAGCATATCAACCAAAGAGATAGCACTCAAGATTAAATAATGATTTCATCACTTATGGCATGCAGATTTCTAAAACTGCAATTATTCTGTACTTTCACAGAATATTCTACAAGTGATAGAATGGCAAATGAGTTTTTGAGCATTACAACTTTATGTCTGCATATGTGCACTAGTTTTTGCTAACCAGCTGTAGTCTGGATGTTTTCTTTTTGCGGCTTGAAGATATGCTACCTTTGGATCTTGCTTACACACAATATGCTGTTCTAGCCTTGTCTATTTAACATGAAGTAGCTTTAGTAATAAACATCAAAAGTTTGTGTGTGTGAGTGTGTGTGTGTGTGTGTGTGTGTGTGTGCGTGTGTGTGTGTGTGTGTGTGTGTGTGTGTGTGTGTGTGTGTGTGTGTGTGTGTGTAAGTTTTTCATTTCCCCATTGTTGTGCAATCCCTGTGCTTGCATGCATGAAGTTACTTTTGCATGGGTGTTCCAAAAGACTCATTCTCTGTCAAACATACAGTTATTTAGAAGTACATATAAAATCTTTTAATAAATCCTTGCCTCTTCCATCATAACATCAGGACAAATAATGAAGAGAACTCCAGCAGTGGAAGATACACAAGACGGAGAAATATGAAACTGGCAAATAATGCTGAGAGACATATATAGCAACTAATGGCAAGAGAAAAAGATAGCAGAATGAATAAATAAAGCAGCGACATTCATGATCTAGACTATAAACTATCAAAATCAGTGGTTTTGATGGCAAAACACTGTCTTGACACTGCTGGAGTAAATGAAATAAGCTAAACAGAGAAAACAAGACAAGGCTGTAACAAAGTAGGCCACAGCTTATAGGACAGACAGAGATAAAATGAAGGTACTGCTCCCCTCTCTTGATATCCACACACACACACACACACACACACACACACACACACACACACACACACACACACACACACACACACACACACACACACACACACACCTGCACGCACACACACACACACACACACACACACACACACACACACACAAAACCATTCTCATGAGAAGAAAAAAAGATACAAAAATGACAGCCCAGTGATGTCGAACCTGACACACCACAACATTTTGGGAGACACACCAGTGTTCACCAACACCCAAGTTACCAAAGAAACTGAATGAACAAAAATACAAGAAATATGTGATCCTGCACTTATCTATTAAAACTCAAAAACAAAAAAGTCAGTAATTGATGTTAATAAATCAAATGCAAGGTCTTCCATATTTTTTAAGTTCAATTCAAAATTACTGTTAAAAGTAGGGTAATTTTTTGGTGCACTATTTTAAGCCCAATTATTGGTGCACATATTGTTTTCCCTATTGTAAGTCACTGATTTTTCATTTACTTTTATAATACATAGCAGCACACATGATTGGACTGTATTTTTAACATAAATTAATATATAAAGAATTGTTTCTCTTTTATTCAGGGAGAGGGGCGAAATGCCAGCAGAGTCAGGATAGGCATTTTCCAACTTTTTGACAAACTAAACCCAAAAGGTTCATCAACACTGTGATAGACAGTGCCCTCTGGATGGCAGAAAATATAGTTACACAAAGCAAAAAAGTAGACATTCTCTGGGCAGGACTCACGAAGCCTCCATGTAAGAGTTGCAAGGCTTACCTGAGGCTGCAGTTAAACGGTATGATGTCAGCATATTATGCATATACATGAGGCATGCTGAATCACACCTAAGGCTAACACGGTCCGTGGAAGACAGTAGGGGGCGTGTCCGTAGGCTGAGCCATGCAAACGGAATCCCCCAAAAGAGTAAAAGTCCTGAAAGTAAACCCCCATGACAGAGTCAGTGTAAATGTGAATAAACACAACACAACACATGCCCCCACAGACTACGAACATAAAAAGTAGAAATGAACATCTTATATTTTTTTTTTTTAAATTGTAAAGATGTTTGCCGTGAGTGCACTCGTTTGCGCGGGCGTGCCCGTAGCCTTGCCACAATTAGCAGTCAGTGGAAAAGCATATAAGAACTAAATATGCAAAGTAAGCCAAGAAGCAATAGCGTAGTGGTAGAGACATCGGCTGAAGAGCAGGCAGTCATGGTTCGAGCCCCCACAACATCAATTTTTATTTTTAGTGAAATAAGCACGAAACAAGTCCCTGACATATATGTACACATATAAAATTATAAAATAATCAAAGCAGCAGCAGGTGCTGGTGTCAAACGGCCACAAACAAAATGCTTAACTGGTAAACACCAACAGAATAATATAGTGAAAGGAAACCTTCCACAAAGTCACTCTTCAGTTGACCAAACTTCCAAAAATTCCAAATAGAAATCACCACGCTAAAGCTAGCAATGTGGAGCAGTAAATCCTTTAATCACAGTGAGCGCTTTCGCCATGCGGCTTCTTCAGACTGTTATACAACAATAAAAGCTCAAACAGTTACATTTATAACATATACCCTCTCCCCATTGGTTAAAAAATCATTACACACAATTCAAAATACAGGGCATTTGATCTCGTCAACAATGCACTCATGTAATGCAAGCCGCTTCTTGATTACAAAATAGTAATCACCAATACCACCTAAACACCACTTCATCTAAGCAGCAACAATACAAACGGCAAAGTAAATGCAAAAAATCCTAAATAAATACATTCATATGGTATGCGGCATTGTCCTTATTAAAATAGAGCAACAAATAAAAATAGTACGAAGACACTCAGTATAGCTACATGAAACATAAGTTATCTTCATATTAAGCCAACCTACTCTTAAAACTCTAAATGTGTATATATAAACTAAACCTATACTTACTCCTAAATAGTAATCAAACCCTTAAAAATCCTTAAAAACCTTTAACGCTGTGAACAATGCTGCTCCTTCTGTTTACCAGCAGCTACACTATCAACACGCTGAACCGCGTCACTCCAGAGTATGTTGTCAGCTTAACCTTAAAGGGGACGACACTCTGGGAGCTCGCATTATAACAACAGGTTCTATATATGATATATCCACTACGAGCGGAAAATTATATACATTTATACAAAACCGTTTAAAAACACGCTAACATGTGGATTCGGAATAAGGGATTTTTAAAAAATACTTCCTGCTAAATAAACATGTCTAAAAAGCAGACAACTAGTCCACGGATGTATAAATATACTTAAACATTAAACATATAAATACATAACTTCTATAAAGTCTGAACTAGGACAACCTAGAGTTGAAAAGGGATGTGGAACGTATAAGCGTTTCCATCAACTCAGATACAGCCTAAACCTTGTACGTACACTAAATATTAATGTGCACATGCATTACAGGTAACAAAATTACTGGCATCTGCTTAGCCTCACACCCTTGAACCTAGACCTGTCATCTACCGACGATGAACGTGTCATTCACTGTATTACTACATCTGACCGTCCAGTAGGTCTCTAAATGTAGTACCCATCAACTGAGCATACAAAATATGAAATACTACCATATCGTAGTGGATGGGATAGAGTGATGAAATAAGGAGTGTGGCGTGAAATGTGTAGTGGGGGGGAAAGAGAGGCAGATGTAGTAGTCTTTCCCCCCCACTACACATTTCACGCCACACTCCTTATTTCATCACTCAATACCATTCACCACGATATGGTAGTATTTCATATTTTGTATGCTCAGTTGATGGGTACTACATTTAGAGACCTACTGGACGGTCAGATGTAGTAATACAGTGAATGACACGTTCATCGTCGGTAGATGACAGGTCTAGGTTCAAGGGTGTGAGGCTAAGCAGATGCCAGTAATTTTGTTACCTGTAATGCATGTGCACATTAATATTTAGTGTACGTACAAGGTTTAGGCTGTATCTGAGTTGATGGAAACGCTTATACGTTCCACATCCCTTTTCAACTCTAGGTTGTCCTAGTTCAGACTTTATAGAAGTTATGTATTTATATGTTTAATGTTTAAGTATATTTATACATCCGTGGACTAGTTGTCTGCTTTTTAGACATGTTTATTTAGCAGGAAGTATTTTTTAAAAATCCTTATTCGAATCCACATGTTAGCGTGTTTTTAAACGGTTTGTATAAATGTATATAATTTTCCGTAGTGGATATATCATATAGAACCTGTTGTTATAATCGAGCTCCCAGAGTGTCGCCCCTTTAAGGTTGCTGACAACATACTCTGGAGTGACGCCGTTCATGTTGATAGTGTAGCTGCTGGTAAACAGAAGGAGCAGCATTGTTCACAGCCAAAAGGGTTTTAAGGATTTTAAGGGTTTGATGACCATATAGGAGTAAGTATAGGTTAAGTTTATATATACACATTTAGTGTTTTAAGAGTAGGTTGGTTTAATATGAAGATAACTTATGTTTCATGTAGCTATACTGAGTGTCTTCGTACTATTTTTATTTGTTGCTCTATTTTAATAAGGACAATGCCGCATACCATATGAATGTATTTATTTAGGATTTTGCATTTACTTTGCCGTTGTATTGTTGCTGCTTAGATGAAGTGTTTAGGTGGTATTGGTGACTACTATTTTGTAATCAAGAAGCGGCATTACATGAGTGCATTGTTGAAGATCAAATGCCCTGTATTTTGAATTGTGTGTAATGATTTTTAACCAATGGGGAGGTATATGTTATAAATGTAACTGTTTGAGCTTATTGTTGTATAACAGTCTGAAGAAGCCGCATGGCGCCACTGTGATTAAAGGATTTACTGCTCCACATTGCTAGCTTTAGCGTGGTGATTTCTATTTGGAATTTTTGGAAGTTTGGTCAACTGAAGAGTGACTTTGTGGAAGGCTCACTATATTATTCTGTTGGTGTTTACCAGTTACATTTTGTTTGTGGTCGTTGACACCAGCACCTGCTGCTTTGATTATTTTCTACTTTTTCTGCTGGTGCAACATCCTACGCTCAGGGGTTATACTTGACTTTTTTACATATAAAATTATATTTTATGTAAAATGTAATGAAAAGGGCCATGTATTTTGAAGAAATGTGAGATGATAAAAAAAAAATGTCAGATGTGCCTATAGCTGAGCTACAGTCTAACAAGTTGAGTGCATCTGCCTGTAGGTGAGCAGTGTTTTAACAGGTATAAAATGAATGCCCATAGGTGAGCAGTGGTTTAACAGGTGTAAAATGAGTGCCCGGGGTTGAGCAGCATTTTAACATGCTGAAACTGTGTGCCCATAGCTGAGCTGAGCGTAATATGCATGCTGACAGCCAAATGACGCGTAAACCAGCGTAACCCATTTGCGCGGAGCTGCGCGCTACGCCAACAAGCTAACCGATGGGCAAAGTTGAGCAAGCTGTATCAAAACTGCCTTTACACAGACACACCTCCTAGCCTGTGTAGACAGACATAAAATATAAAAAGCAATGGCCAGGTTTGAACCCAGGATACCATGCACCATAGTCAAAGTACTGAACCACTAAGCCATGACAGTTACACTTAGAAATGCAGTAATGGCATATATATAGGAATGAATAGAAAGAGGAGCATGACAAAGCAGGTTTTGTGAAGCTGATACATTTCCAAAATGGCCAATCACAGATAAGTGTGGGAAAAACGGCATATATAAGCCCCATAGGCAGGAATACACAGCATAACCGATTGTAGAACCGACTTGCAGCTAGGATGTCAGGTGTAGGTGAGGGTAGTTGCTTCCGAGCACAGAGGTGGGGCATTGAGGAGTCCAAATATATGGTTTGGCTCCTTGTCCACAATCATAAGACCCAACTCATGCAGGGCCAGGTCCTGTGGGGAGCATATAGGGCTGAGGCGTGGGACCGGTTGGCTCATGATCCCACCAGTGCCACAGGGATACCAAGGACTGGTGAGCAGGTCCGTCACCACCATGCGGACCTGAAGAGACGGAAGCAGGACCAACTGAACTGTTGGATCCAGGAGGCCCGGCAAATGCCCAACACCACACTACTGAGTAAGTTACATGTAATTATTTATGTAAGAAATTAACCTAGCTGATATTATAGAGATGTGTATTCCAATATTACTTTATTTATATTACAGCTGCAGGTGTCCGTTCTGCGAACCGTCGAGCCTATGGCGATAGGCTGGCACGGTTGCGCCACCAGGCAGGTCAGTAATTCTCTTCCTGTAACTGTAAATAAATATATAAGTATGACAGTTAGCAAAAGAGTGCAGTGTAGTCACTAATTAATAAAATGTGCAAGTAACAGTGAAAGAGGGTTTGCAAGTATTGCTTGATTACAAAAGTGTGATGCAGCCTGTAATCCAAACATAAAAATTAAACAAGTCTGAAATAAAGATGTCCCACCTGTAATATAATAGTACATAACCTGCAGCAGGCTGAAAAGTACAGCTGCAGAAGCTGAGTAAAACACATGTGTGAAATATATCCCTGTTGAAATACAGAAACATGACAGAAGTGAGACTGTTGGAAAGGATTGTTATAACTACAGGTAAAACATGTCAATAAAGCCTAGAATTAAGTACCATCCTGAATTGTAAAAATAAAACAAGTGAGAGAGTGTGAGAAAGAGTTATGAATCCACCAATAAAGTAGTAATAACTCCTGAATAAAGTATACTGCAGTCAGTACAGAATGAAATGAATGTGACATGCAGAACCAAACAGTAACATGTGTTGAAAATGGTACCACAGCTGGAATGTGTGTCCCAAAATCTGGATATGTTGCTCTCAGTCTGCAATATGCAGATAGTATGGTTGTCTGAAATACCAAACATCCACAGTTGTCTATAGCTATATAAAGCATATGTAGCAGGATGATGTAGCTGAACAGAGCCAGATATGAATGTGTATGAATAAAAATGAAAATGTATATTGATGTAGCAGTAACATTCCTATTACCAACCTGAAGTAGTTATCACATAGGAAACTGTAGGCAGAACTGTAGTGTGCATGTATCTGCAGCTATTAGAAATGTACAGCATATGTATTGGTATTTGAAGTTGTTAATAAAATTTTCTTCACCCTACCCTATAACCACATATAATCCATTCCACGTGAAATTGGTATGTGTAAACACAATTAACACCCCTGGACATTTGTCCTGTTGGTTCATACATATTTGCATGTACGTTGATGCATGTGCCCTGTTCATACATCCAAACCTGATGGCCTGTTGCCATCAATCAACCCTGCATGTTGTTGGATTGTGTATTGCTGTTCAAATTATGTATGTGTTATGCTTGCTGTTCAATGGTTTGAATATATGGGTGTTTGGTTAATGGGAATACTAATGCATGCTGTTACAACTAATTGTGAATGGTATTGTACGTTACTAACCCAAACTGTCATAACATAATGCAAAACATAGGACGACAGGGAAGGCGGGTTCCAGCGGACCCACCTCTCCCTCTTCAGCTGGCGAGTGCACCTGGCAGTAGTGCCCAGGCCGGACCCTCCTCCGGTGGCCCTGTGCCACCTGTGGGTGGAAGTGCTGCAGGGGATGGGGCTCATCCCCCTGCTGCAAGTGTGGCTGGAGGAGAATATCCACTCACCCTCCGTAATGTCCGGACTGTGGTGCCTAGGGAGATCCGGGATGCTGTTCTTGGGCCCCTACGCCAGTTTGAGGCACGGGTTGGCACAACTAACGGGCGTGCCTGCTGCCCAGCCTACACAGCCCCCAGCACAGCCCCATCCTGGGCAGTGAAGGCACAGTGGCAACTGCCCATGGGTGGGGATCTCAGTTCCACTGTTGCCATCTGTGGGCTCATGGGCTCGAGATATCCAAACATCCGTCCCCGTCAATTGTGTAACCCCCCCCCACATGTGTCATACACCGCCCCTGTATGCATCTTGTTTGTCTTGTCTGTTAACCTACCCAACCTACCTCTCCAGTTATACGGACTTCCTGTACCTGACATACCACTCTCACCTGAAAAAAAAAAAAAAAGGGCACTCTGTACCCACAAAAAAATTACGCTCCATACATAGCTGCCCATTTTGCACACATGTCTGCTGGACATGGAAACTGTCAATTAGAATTGGCTGTACAACAAGTATTATTGTTGTCCTTACACCTCTCTCAGGGGTGGAAGGTTTCAAATGTCACACCAAATTACAAACATATGCACAGCTGTTGCTGATGAAGAAATGGGCAGCTATGGGCCTTACCTACATCCCTCCTGCAAAACCCGAGCTTGTTTCCCTACTGTCTTACCCTCTTTGTGACCCCTTTTTCACCACTTTCCTGTCTCCCCATTTTCATTTCTTTCAAAGAAATGAGTGTGGGTGTACGCTTGTGTGCGCGGAGCTTAACGCCAGTGTGCATGCGTGAGCTCCGCGCAAGCCAGCGCTAACCCGCTTACAACTGCTTAAAAGTGCCTTAGTCACTCTGAATGACAAGGCCTGTAGTCTGCTCAAAAGCAAAATAAAATCCCACTGTCAGTCTCGAACCCAGGACCTTGGAAACAGTAGTCTGCATGACTTACCACTAAGCCATGACTGCTATATAAGAACATTGTGCTACAATAAATATATCATGCAATAGTAGGAATGAATGTAAAGGGAATATAGGATGTGTAGTACACAAAGCATGCCATGTATATTTACTGTCATGTAGTGGATTACTATAATAGTAGTGTGTGAACAGAAACAGCCATGCTACTTGGTAGCTAGTAGGTAATAATGTCACTGTAGCACCTTGCAAGCCACACACATACTCACAGCAGGATAATCACTGCCCATACCCCACAACCTCTTACAGCAACACATCTGGACTAAGTAATAAAAAATGTGAAGCAAAGGCCCAAAAACAGGGACACATTTCAAATATTGCTCCAACAAACTTAGACAGTTGAGAGAGTAACAGGTTTTGCATTGTGTTGGATGTTTGGAAGGGTATGAAGTCTGAAACTGAAATGTTTGTCACTATAGTCTGACTTGAGCCCTGAGTGATTTGCTAGAAATAGCTGTTTATGAGATGAGTCCAGATTCACCAGCTGGACTGGAGAGGAAACCATTAACTGACCTTTGGACATGCTAGAGTAATATAGGGAAACTGAATTTAAGTCCGCCACATAACACAAGCACTCAAGTCACTCCAAAGCAAATACAAATATGACTCAGTCATTGTACATGCTGGTGTGAATGACCTGAGACATACCACCCTGGACTACATGAAAAGAGACATAGAGGAGCTCTCTGATCATGTAGCCCAGACTGGTATGACCCTGACCTTGAGCAGCATCTTACCCTCACCTAGAATGATGCCACAGTACAAAGACAAAATGATCGATTTTAACAATTGGCTAAAGTTTTGGTGTCATTCAAAGGGGATCCAGTGTCTGTCAGCCTGGGATGACATGCTCGACAAGCCACGTTGCTTCGCTAGGGACGGCTTGCACCTGTCACCACTGGGCTTTCGGATATTGGCAAAGGCTCTTGCCACCCCCATAGTGTCTTTTTTAGGCAAGGCTCAAAAGTCAAACCCACCCCCATAGACAGCACAAGGAACAAGAAACTAAGGGTAATGCTGCTAAACGCCAGAAGTCTTAACCTCATGATGCACGCACTCAAAGCTCTCCTCAGTATGGAGAACATCGATATATGTGCAGTGACAGAAACCTGGTTGAAGGCTCCAGAGAGCACCCCAGCACTACCAGGCTATACCTCATATCATGCTTTTCGGCCCCAAAACCCGGACCGAGCCACAAAAGGAGGGGGAGTTTCCATATTTATCAAGGATATCCACACCTCCAGGTTAGTGGCATTGCACAAAGTATCGGAGACCATCCATGTGCAACTAACAGTGGGCAAGACTGCTTTTCAGTTTATAGCATCCTACAGACCACCCTCTCAAACTCAGGAATCCCACTCTGCTTTCCTGAAAACATTGGAGAACATGAAGATCTCTCCGAACACCATTATATTGGGTGACTTCAACTACCCAAACATTGACTGGGAGCACTACTCAAGCCCCAGCACCTTAGCCCAAAGGTTCCTGGAAATTATAAACTCAAATGCTATGGAACAACTAGTCACCACTCCCACAAGAGGGGACAACATACTAGACCTGATCATTACCAACATGGGGACTCTATGCTCCTCACCAGAAGTATATCCCTCATTGGTAAGATCAGACCATGAATTAATTTCACTGGATGTCCACATCCCGACCCCACCCCCAGCCCAGAAAACCACAGTGAAAAACTTTTCAAAAACGAACTTTTCACTTCTCAAAACTGAAGTGGAATCCTTCAAGGCCCCAGGGCCAGTGGTAACTATGGCCCAAACTGCAGAATCCTATATAAACACATTCTACGGACATCTCCAGGAATGCATGGATCATGCTATCCCAAACAAAACCAAGACCCAATCATCCAAAGGCAGGCGTCCAGTCTGGTGGACCCCTGCCATAAATAAACTGTACAACAGAAGGAGGAAGCTACTACATGATAGAGCAAAATCCCTAATAGGGAAGGCATCTCTGATCAGTACCAGCAAAAAATTACGATACCTCATAAAATCCTCCAAGGCCAGATTCGAGAGAAAAATTGCACAGGACACCAAAGACAATCATAAGGCTTTTTTCAGTTATGTTAGAAACCTGGGATGCAACTCCCAGACTTGTTCTGAGTTGATTCTAAATGACAAAAAATACACTGAACCCACAGACATCGCCAATATCCTGGCAGACAGGTTCAGTGCAAACTTCTCCCCCCCCCTCCCCCCCAAAAGAGCACGTATCTATCCCGGCAGAGGGCTGCCTCCCAAACATCTCTGATGCTCAGGTGAAGGCTGCCCTCTCCAAAGCAAAAAACACTGCTTCCATGGGACCAGATGGCATCCCAGGTTGCATCCTACATGAACTCCAAAAGGAACTAATCCCTCAAATAAAACAACTATACAATCTCAGCCTCACTACAGGATATGTGCCCACAGAATGGCGTACAGCAACAGTGGTCCCACTCCACAAAGGTGGAGCCTCTACGGACCCTGGAAACTATCGCTCCATAAGCCTGACTAGCTTAGTCTGCAAGGCTATGGAGAGGATCATCATGGAGCTCATAAACAAAGACATTGGGGACCTACCGACACTAGATCCTACCCAGTTCGGCTTTGTCAAGGGCAGATCCTGCCTTTTGAACCTGGTTGACTTCTTCAAAACAGTCACCAAAGCCATAGATGAGGGAAAGGTAGTCCACACAGCCTATCTGGACCTTGCAAAGGCATTTGACACAATACCCCACTCAGGCATCATAGATAAGCTATCCAGCTTAAATATAAACCCCTATGTCACAAGATGGGTTGCAAACTGGCTCAAAGACAGAACCCACAGAGTGAGAGTTGCTGGAGCCATGTCAGACTCAAAGCCGGTGACAAGTGGCATCCCACAGGGTTCTGTCCTGGGACCACTCTTGTTCGGTATATACTTTTCCGAGGTACAAGCAAACGTGGGAGGACTATGGCTCACCAAGTTCTCAGATGACTGCAAACTGGGCGCCATAATCAACTCTCCAGCTGACACAAACATCCTTCAAAAAGGTCTCACAGAGACAGACAACTGGTGCCAGCGTCATGGTTTAAAGTTAAATGTCAAAAAATGTATAGTCATACCCTTTGGCAAAAACAATGTGCCCACAAATTACCACATAGGCGGAAACCCATTAAGTACAGAAAAAGTTATTAGGGACCTGGGGACCCAAATTGATAGCAATCTCTTTGAAAACCACATTGCCAAAGTGGTTAGAAAGACCTTCTACATAGCCCACCTTTTTCACGAAGGGTTTCACATCTAGATCAAGAGAGGTAATCGTGCCCATTTATTCATCCCTCATCAGACCCATCATAGAATACAATGCCCCTTTTGGGATATACCTTACCCGACACCTACAGCAATTAGAAAGACCCCAAAAGTATCTCACCAAGAGGATCAAGGGTCTCAAACAGATGCCATATGCTGCTCGGTTAAAAAAACTCCAGCTGTACTCAGTTGCATACCGCCTACTTCGAGGCGATCTATGCCTGACATACAAAGCTATGTCAAATCCAGAATTAATGGACATGCTCCACCTCAGTAAATCTAAATCCCTTAGAACCACATGCTCGAGGGACTTGAACCTCAGCACAGAAATAAATAGAACTTGCTGGAGGGACAGGTTCATAACCCAGAGGCTCCCTTCACTCTGGAATAGAATTCCAGTTCATGTGAGGCAGAGCACCTCACTGAATCTCTTCAAGAAGAATCTCAATAGGTGGATGGGGGATCGTAGGTTTGTCCCAGGGATTACTCCTGTGTCACTATTAGACAGAGGCACAGTAAACTAAACCTTAAAAAGGGCAAAGTATACTCAAATCAAGGGGTGGCGTAAGCCATACAGAATCGAGCTAAGCTTATAATTGCCCCAGGGCAGATAGCCTAGTATGAACCTATGAATCTATGAACCTATGGACCAAAATATGAGGCATAAATGTGGACATCCTGCAAATATCTGTACACTTGAGAGGTCTGACACTGCCATATTTGAATAGTTAAGAGCCTAGACATAGCAACAGTGACTGAGTTACAGGGATGCCCCACAGACTCCCTGTGAAATGTACAAACAGTAGGCAGAAAGGTGTTACAACACATGCAATGGTAACTATGAAGTACTGAAAGTATGCACCACTTGCACGTCGGAAATAGTGTAGTAATACATATGCTCATGCTAACCCACAGTCACAACTGCAGAATACCAGACAATTTAATGGGTGTACCCCACTGATATGTACCATTCCATGAGGCAGATAAAAGATGCACCTGAGAGTCTCTGGGGCCTGCTCAGCAGCATACTCAAATACCCTAATAGATGTCAAGGCCCACACCATGGCCAGACCACACTGCATGCAGTAACACCCTAGCAGATATAGCAAGCATTCCAAGGTGTGAATGTACATGGAAAATAGGAAAGCCACAGCAACACACTACAGTCAGGACACCTAGCAGGCATACAAGTAGTGAATGTAAAGGGCAAATATTGAAGCCATAGCAACAAAGTGCAAGAGCCACTGCTATATACCAGTTACATCACATGTCCCACAGGAAAGCACACACACCCACATTAACAGTAGTAGTAGTCTTAGGTGTCAGTGTACATACACACTTAGTACAGGAAACTGGAGAAATGAATGGAGAAATGTTAATCTACAACACAGCCAGAAATATGAGAGAGATACTAACCTTTACACTCACAGAACAGTGTCCACAGCATACCAGCATGGTCCCTGCCCTTAAACTCTGAAATGTCCATCAGCGTGCATCGGATATCCACAGGCAACAGGTTGCCACAGGTGGTGGTGTGGCTACACATCCCCCACTCACCAGACTGGAGGGACTACTCATAAGTGTTGTGGCTCCAGCCCACCAACAACAACAACAGCAGCAGACCTGCATTATGATGGAGGCTGGAGCCACACAGCACCATGACTATGAGCGTGCAGGTAATATGCCATATGTATAGTTGACTGTTGTGTACACTGGTAGTTAATGCATGTGTGAGGTGTGTCCTTGGTTTGTAGATGTCATCATAGTATTTAATGTGCAAGTGTGATATTCTCAATATCAGCAGCTGACCTGTGAAAGGCAACTTCATACTCAGTAACAATGGCACAGTTGTGCCCACTGACATTAATTTCCTCACTTCTGCAGGTCCCTCCGGTGTAACAGCAATGCAGCCTATCCATGCTGGTTAGTGTGTATTAACAATACCTTTAATAGTCTTGATAGTAATAGTAATATTAGGCTCACTTAGCAGTGCTCTGTGTATGCATGCAGGTGTGTCTGTGTCTGTGTATTGATATCTCGCATACTGAGTAGTGTGCAAGTGTGCAACTGTGTGCAAGTGTGCAACTGTGTGCATGTGTGCAAGTGTGCACGTGTGCATGTGTGCATGTGTGCACCTGTGCATGTCTGCATGTGTGCATGTGTGCATCACTGGTAACATTGTGTAGACATTGTAAACTGTGTTTCCTGTTTCCCTCCCACAGGTTCTGGTGCTGCTCTGGTTTCATGCAGCAGGGAACCTGAATCAGGTGCCACGGGTACTGATAATGATGACATCTGTGTAATGGCACAGGAAGGTGTGCCAGGGTCCGTCATTGGTCAGCCAATTGACAGTACACAGCTGTCAACCCCATCGATGTGCACAGTCATCCTGCCAATACATCCTTTGTCACCAATGTCCCTAGGTGATGGACAGGATACAGTGGGCGTTGACCAGGGTAATGTGGTATCTGTGGCACATGCTTCCCCACACAGCAGCCATGGGCATGGCCCTGAGATGGTACCACACAGACAGATGTCCAGGGGTTCTCGTGGGAGCATCTGTGGGCGTACTGCCCCTGTCAGACATGCCCACAGAGGTCTTACAACCTCAGGTATGTTTTGGGCTGTCATGCAGGCACAGTCACGTATGGAACGGTACACCAGACAGGGTCTGAGGGAGCTGATAGCATGTCGCATCAGCCATGACTGATAGTATGCGTGACATTGCGGCTGCCATCCGTAATTTCACCGATGTCATAGACAGACGTTGTGGGGACATATTAGATTAATTCCACAACTACATGTCCATGAGCCAGGGCAATGGTGGATGGTTGAGGCGTCGACGTGGGCGTATGCCAGCAACAGAAGCAGCTGGCAGTCGTCACGGACAACAACAGGGCCGCGGCCGCCCCCATAGTGCCAGCAGCAGCCCCAGCAATGCTGGGTCTGTGCTGTCATCAGACCACCCCAGGAGACCACGTGCACATGGCTTTAGATAGGCCCAACAGGGATCTGTGTCCAGTCAACGAACACCTGCTTCTGATGACAGTACCCAGTCTGGATTGGTACCGGATATGGTCCGTAGCACCCCTGCAAGGCACAGGTTCCGTGTCCGTGGCCAGAGACACTGATCTGTATGACCTGGCAGGTACAGTCTGCGGCTGTCCACAAACACCGGTATATGGCAGCCATGAGGTGGAACTGTGTGCATCCATACACACATGCGAATTGACAAAACCTAGGGCTACCGCATACACGCACACACTGCATCAACATTTCCCCACCTTGTACTGCTGTCCCTCACCAACACACATACACATACATGTCAATTGGTGGTATCAGTGGCAGACTCAGGCATACCAAGTTCACACGCTGTGCATGTGATGAAACTGTGCCACCTCCTGCAATCTGTAACATCAGTGCAGGTACAGGTTAACATGTTGCTGATGCACAGGGTGACTACATAGATGTGTAGTAATAGTATCATGTTGTTAACAGTACTGTGTGCTGATATAATTGTGGGTATATCCCAGCATGCCTGATGCAGTAAGGGTATGATTTTCTTGTACTGTTGTCTACACCCATGGTAAATACCATAGTGTATCATCTGCACATGTTTGCATACTGGTGGTAAGGATGTCAACAGAAGGCCACATACATAGGTAGCACAGGGGATAAGGTAATGAAAGTATTGATACGCAATGATGGACATGTAAACTGAAAGTGGCATGTTGCCCACACTGGACTCTGCAATGCGGATGTTTGAGGATGTTGATATGTGTGCAGTACTACACGACTGGTACAGGACACACAGGAGCACCCTAGCACTGCAAGCTCACATCTCATACCATGCTAGACATCCCCAACACACAAAAATAACTTTCACAGGAGGGAGAGTATCCATAAATGTCAGGGATACTGTGGTGGCAGGACAGGTAGCATACATCCTACTAAGTATGGAACCACTGAGTGAAGGCTCAGTGTCTATTTGACATGTGTATTACTGCAGGTGTGAGCACCTGGGTTTCCATCCGGTTATTGTACATCCTGACGGTACATGGTCTGTACACTTGTGTGCACTGAGACTGGACCCTAGCCATCTGACCTGTGTATTTCCATGTACATGTGTATAGTGCCTGCATCTTTGCACTGTTACCTACTGGAAGTGTTACAGCTTGTTTGTTGTACAATGGACTACATGCAGCCCTGCTTACGGTAGCTTTGTTTGCATGCATGTTTGCTTGCAGTTACCCTGGAACACTGATTCCACCTGCAATGCAGATTTACAGAGCTTCTGTGGATTCCTAGTGACATCTGCATAGATTACTATATGTATGTCCATGTCTCACTTGGCAGAACGTCACTGTTTGTCCTGTTCGCATGTACGTTGCCTGTGACACATTGCATATGACTTACCTGGCATTTGACCACGTGAGCAGTCATATATGCCAGTGCTAACTAATCACAGGCACTACACCCTCACATACTCACCTTCTGTACCTTGTTCCCCATTGGCCCTATGTGCTGTTAATCACCATGGCAATCACAATACTAAGGTAGCATGTGCAAAGGTCACTTGTCAGTCACCTCTATGGTACAGTTGTGGAATATGTGAGTCATGTGGCAATGTCACAGCTGCCACATGTACACAGTCAACCCTCTCCCCTACACATGGATGTACAACACATGTGTGAGATGCAACCACATAGCCAAACTGGGGACTAAGCACTCTGAACCCAGTACTGGCATAACCTGTCAGGTGGCATGAAATACTACAGTGACTACAATACCAGTCTGATGTAGACCTACACTGACAGCAATCCAAACACATGAACACACTGGGGCATTAGTGGAGCCTCAGAATAGTATCCTGCCTGAGCAGCAGACACCTCTGCAGCTGGCACACAGGCATACGTTAAGCCGGAACACAGCACGTGCAACACATAGCACACAAATCCTGTGTGCCAAACAGTCACAGCCTGTATGGCTAGACAACACACCTGCTACAGTTGTGTTAGGTACCTTTATTGTCCGGTACAGTGAGGTCCCGCTCACCAGGCTGGACAAGGTGAAGGTCACAGTGATATGCCTGTGGGGCACTATGGTCCACCACATAACACAAGCATACAGGTCAGTCAGAGGCATGGACACATATGACTCAGTCATTGTCCATGCCACTATGGCTGACCTGTGATGTACCTCCCTGGACTACATGATAGGGAACACAGACGGGCTCTCTGAGCATGTGGCACAGGCTGGTATGAGGCTGACCTTGGTTGGCATCATACCCTCACCAAGAATGCTGAAGTATTACTGAATGCTGATGAATTACTATAGCTACAACACCCTAGCTGAAAGGTTCCCGCATTGCTATGGAACAACTTGTTACCACTCCCAGAACAGGTGAAAACATGCAGCACCTGTTCATCAACAACATGTAAACTATATGCCCCAGACCAGATGTGTATCCCTCGCTGCTAGGATGATACCATATACAACTCACACTGTATATACACATACCACATGCAGCACCTGCACAGAAAACCACAGTCATAATGTTATCCAGTGCAAATACCATGTATTCACATGTGGCAGGCGTCAGACATGGGAACTATTGAAGGTCACAGGTATATATATGTGTATTTGGCACACACATACATTATCTGTGTGCATTGCCATTACTGGTTTAATCGATGTCATGCATTATTGTGAACAACAACCCACACACATGGGCATTCTGTGTGACAAAAACACATGTGGCATTTGTGGAATTCAAAGCCATAACTAACTGTGCTATGACAGTAGTGAGAGACGCAGTAGAAGAGTGTGCTATTTGCATTACTGGGAGATTTGCCTTCTTCTGCTGTACTTGTAATGTGCTGACATCATCTCTGTGTAGAGATTGGAATATGCAGCAGCTGGTGGGTTGTACTGGTTGCCAAAAGGGTCAGTTCTCTCACACATATAATTGCACACACCCTACTTCCACCACCTCTCCCCACACACACACACACACACACTTGCAGGATTCAAACCCCTACCTAACTACGTTATGACACTAGTACGAGACGCAGTAGCTGAGCGCGCTATTTGCCTTACTGGGAGGTTTCTCTTCTCCGGCTGTACTTATAGGGTGCTGATATCATCAGTGTTTAGAAAGGGGAATGTGCATCCTGTACTGTGTTCTCCTAGTTGCCAAAACGGACATTTCTCTCACACACTAACCCCCCTCACCCAAACACACACACTGAGCATTTGCAGGATTCAAACCCCTACCTACCTATGTTATGACACTCAAGATGGACGCATTAGCAGAGCGTGCTATTCACATTACTGGGAAGTTTCCCTTCTCCTGCTGTACTTATAGGGTGCTGACATCATCAGTGTTTAGAAAGGGAAATGTGCATCCTGTAGTGTGTTCTCCTAGTTGCCAAAAAGGACAATTTTCTTACACAGAATTGCACACACACTAACCCCCCTCACCCAAACACACACACACACTGAGCATTTGCAGGATTCAAACCCCTACCTAACTATGTTATGACATTCAAGATGGGCGCATTAGCAGAGCACGCTATTCACATTACTGGGAGATTTCCTTTCTCCTGCTGTACTTATAGGGTGCTGACATCATCAGTGTTTAGAAAGGGGAATGTGCATCCTGTAGTGTGTTCTCCTAGTTGCCAAAAGGGACATTTCTCTCACACAGAATTGCACACACACTAACCCCCCTCACCCAAACACACACACACTGAGCATTTGCAGGATTCAAACCCCTACCTAACTATGTTATGACACTTGAGGGAGATGCATTAGCAGAGCGCACTATCCGAATTACTGAGCACCGGCTCTGCACCTGCATTATTTATAGGGTGCTGACATCATTATTTATACAGAGGTATGTACATCTATTACTACCTTTCAGGTGGGGGATAGCATATATATATATGCATTTGCAGCCACCTACTTCAGGGTCAGACATGCACATCAGCACTGGCAGGTTATGTTCTATACCATGCTTCATGACCACAGGACCTGTAACACACAACACAACCAGTTCAGGCCACCTCTCCCACATCCAGGACACACACTTTGCTTCCCTGGGAACAGTGCCAAGATATGACAGTGTTCACATACACCATTCCAGTTGTGAATGTCAGGTACAGGTATAATGTGTGTGGGAACTACTCAGGCCTCTACAACATTACCCTACAGCCACTACAATTTGTGAGTCCATGTGCTATGGCAGGACCACTCACCACAGCCACAAGGGGGAATACATATTGCACCTGACCATCTGCAACATGGGTACTCACTGTTCCACACCAGAGGTAGACCACCATTGTTGATATCTGACCATACCCACCTTTCCCTGGACATCCATATCCCATCCCCACCCCCAGGCAAGGTTGTCACTGCAAACAAAGTGTATTTATCAAAAGCAGACTTTGCACTTGTGAAGACTGGGGTGGAAGACTTCAAAGGACCCATGCTGGGGGAGTATACAGGCCACTCTGCATAATCCTTGACAACTGCATTCTATGAGCATGTGGAAGGTTTGCATTGATCATGCTATCCCAAATATACCCATGACTCCTCCACAACAGGACACCTGTCAGGTGTACACCAGCCATATATGAGCTGTCCAACAGATGGAGTGAGCTAATACATTGCAGGGCAGTAGCCCACAGAGGGAGGACATCTCTGAACAGTACTGGCACGACACTACAATCCCTCATAATCATCACGACAAAGTGTTGACAGTGAAATTGTCCAGACACTGCAGATAAGGCTCCCCTCAGTCTGTTATTGACGCCCACTTACTGTTAGAGGTCCTCACCAACCCTCTTCCAGCACACACCAACAACATGGATGTGGCATAGCAAATTCAACCCCTGGGATCTCCACTGTGTCCCTGCTTGATGGAGGCACAGCACACCAGCCTCAAACGGTGCCTTATGTGACCTACTTTACAGTGGCACAGTAGCCTACTGTACTGGGGAGGCAGACGCCAAGCACACTCTGGCTAAGCTTTCATTCCCTAGGGCAAACAGCCTAGTATTGACCTCTACACTCATATGTTTAATTGTCAGATGCACAATATTTATTGCTGATAGACTGTTTGCAGGTCTTTATTGCCATAGCATTCCCTGTTTCTATGAACAACTTCTGTATCTGTGGAAGATGTTTGAATATGAGAGGGATCCACTACATCACTTATGTCTCTGTAGTCATTTAACTGTGTGCACTGGGCAGATTGCTGTAATGTGGTTGGTTCCTGGAATAACACATACAAATACCAGATATGTGTGGCCAACTGCTAAACTGAGATATGGCCTAAGTGTGTGAGCATGCCCAGTTCAGGCTTTCCATGGCATGTTGTCTGACATATGTCTCATTTATCAAAGTGTGCGAGCATGCCCAGTGTGAGCGTTCCATATGTTGAACTCTGCAGTCCAATACATTTGTGGATGAGTGTGAACTTCAACAATATCTCACGTTTATGGTTGTGTGTTGTGTGTCATGTTGTGTACTTACTGTCCAACTGCTTTGTGTCTGAACACAACAGGTATTATACTGTGCCTTCAGGGTTTGCATGGGATACTTTGCATACAGTTGTCAACATCCTTTCATACTGACCTAACACTGTAGTACCGTATAGTGTACTGGTTCAGTACTTTCACTGTGGTGGACAATATCCTGGGCTTTAGTCCTATCACTGCTTTAAATTTTCATAGTGAGCACAACAGACTGGTTAGGGGCCAGTTGTGCACATATGACCATGTTGCATTATGTTCAGATATGGACTACTTAAACCAGGCTTGTCCAACATTGGTAGTGTATTCTACAACATAGGTGGACATTGGCAAACACTAGCGATGTGCCCTAGGCCATTTTTAATGCTAGTCAGAGAGTGTGTTTGTCCTTCGACACACATTGTAACTGGAGTTTGCCATGACATATGTCATGGTTAGTATACTGTGCCTCCGTCTACCCGTGACATAACAGTGATACCCAGGGTAAACCTACCATCTCCCATCCACTCATCAAGATTCCTCTTGAGGAGAGTCGATGAGTGACTCTCTGGCTAACCTGTACTGGGAGTTTACTCAAGAGTGGAGGTGGCTTCTGTGTTATGGATCATTCAGTACAGCTTGTCCTATGTATGTCAGCGCTGGGGTTCAGGTCTCTCATGTGCATAGCTCACTGCCATTCAGATTGTACAAGGTGCAGCATGTTCATTGATTCCAGCTTGGACATGGCTTTATACATCAGGCACAGCTTGCCTCTGGGTGGGCAGTATGGCAGTGTGTGGAGCTGCAGTTTGTTTCATCAGGCAACACATGGCATCTGTTCAAGCTCTTTGATACTCCTGGTGAGGTACTTTTGGGGTCTTTCCAGTTGATGGAGGTGTCTGCTGAGGTACATCCCACAGGGGCCATTGTAGTCAATTGTGACACTGATGAAGGATGACTGCAGAGCCACAATGACCTCCACTGATCTAGATCTGACAACCTTCATGATTAGGTGGGTATATGGTATGTTTCTGTAACCACTACAGCCACATGCTTGTCCAATGCAAGATATCTATCAACTTGTGTCCCCAGGTCTCTTATTACATGTTAAGTACTTAATGGGTTAACACCTATGTGGTAATTGGTGGGCATTTACTGTATATCCTCAGGGGTTGACTATACACTTTTCTGCAATTAGCTTGCTGACATGGCTATGACACCAGTTGTCTGTTTCTATATGGCCCTTTTGTGGGATGCTTGTGTCAGCTGGAGGGTCAGATATGGTGGCCAGTTTGTAGTCCTCTGCAAACTTGTTCAGACACAGTCCTTCCATGTTGGCCTGTACCTATGGGACATATATACCAAACATGGGAGGTCCCAGGACCAAGCCTTGTGGGATGCCAGTTATATCTGGTTTGTAGTCTGACATGGCTGCAGCATTTCTGACCATGTCAGTTCTGTCCTTGGTCTGGTTTGCAACCCCTCTACTGACATAGGGGTTTATATTTAAGCTGGTGAGCTTGTCTATAATGAACACGTGGGGTACTGTATGGAAGCCTTTTGCAAGGTCCAGCTAGGCTGTGTGGACCACATTCCCCTCATCAATTACCTTAATGACTGTTTCAAATGAGTCAAACATGTTTAAGGGGCAGGATCTGCACTTAAGAAAGCCACACTGGGTAGGGTCCAGTGTCAGTAGGTCCCCAATATCTTTATGTCTGAGGTACATGCTGATCCTTTCCATAGCTTTGCAGACCAAACTTGTCAGGATTCTGGGGTGGTAGTTTGCAGTATCCATTCAGGCAACACCTTTGTGGAGAAGGACCACTGTTGTTGTATACTGCTCTTTGGGTACATATCCTGTGGTAAGGCTGACATTGAGCAGTAGTGTTATTTGGCATTCCATTCTTCTTGGAGTCCATGTTGGACTCAGCCCAGGACACCATCTTGTACCATTGATGCTGTGTGTTTTGCTTTGTAGATGCTGGCTGTTACCTCAGCATCTGCATTGTCAGGGGGCCAGCACTCTGCTGGGATAGATATTTTGCATTTGGGGGGGGGGGGTTCAGATTGGATGTTGGCAATATGTGTGTGTGTTTGGTATGTTGTTTGTAATATTTGAGTGATTCAGAGCATATCTGTGAATTCCCAACAAGGTTCCTACCATCAGTTAAGAAAGCCTTGTGATTATCCTTAGTGTCCTGTACAATTTGTATCTTCATAGGTTCATAGGTTCATACTAGGCTATTTGCCCTAGGGCATTTATAAGCCTAGCCAGAGTGTGTGTGGCTTTCGCCACCCCTTGCTATGTGAATATTATGGCCATTTAGGATTTACTTTATGGTGCTTCTGTCTGGACGTGACACAGTGAAGACCCCCAGTGTACATCTACGATCACCCATCCACTTGGCAAGATTCCTGTTGAAGAGAGTCAGTGAGGGGCTCTGCCTAACATGGAGTGGGATTCCGTTCCAGGGTGTAGGTAGCCTCTGGGTTATGTATCTGTCCCTTCAGCACATCCTATTTCATTATGTGTTGAGGTTGACATCTCTCACTCTCACAGCTCCGATGGATTTGGGTTTTCTGGGGTGGAGCATGTCCATTACTCCTGTGTTGGACATGGCCTTGTACAACAGGCATACAACGCCTCTGCGTAGGCAGTATGTGACTGAATACAGCTCGGGTGTCTACAGCCAGGCAGCATATGACATATATTTGAGACCCTTTATCCTCTTGTTGAGGTACCTTTGAGGTCTTTCTAACTGCTGCAGGTGTCGGGTAAGGTACATCCCAAATGAGGCATTGTACTAAATTATGGGTCTGATAAGAGAATAGTATAGGGGCACAATGACCTCTGTTGACGTAAATGTGAATCCTTTCATGATAAGGTGTCCAATATAGACAGTCTTCCTAGCCACGTTGGCAATGTGAGTGTCACATGACAGGTTACTGTCCACTTGTGCCCCTAGGTCCCTGATTACTCCTTCCATACATAATGGATTACCACCTATGTGGTAATTTGTGAGTACCTTGTTTGGTATTTGGTGAGACATTCATACTGTCCAGTGTCTTCAGGACGGCTGCGTGGGGTTCCTGTATGTGAGAGTGTGGTCTGTAGCATGCTACAGACTGTACAGCAGTTTTGCCTATGGTTAGTGGCACATGGGTGGTCTCCGATGCTTCGTGCATTGTCAGTTACCTGGACATGTGGGTGTCTGTGCTGAATATGGATACTCCCCCTCCTTTTATGTTTTGGTCCAGGTTTTGGGGCCATAACGCATGATATGAGGTATAACCTGGTAGTGCTGGTGTGCTGTCAGGAGCCTTGCTGCAGGTTTCTGTCACTGCACAGACATCGATGTTCTCCATACTGGGGAGGGCCTCGGGAGCATGCATGTTGAGGTTTACACGTCTGGCATTGGGCAGCATTACCCTTATGTTTCTTTCCACTTATGTTTTCTAGGGAGGTGGGTTAGTCTTTTCAGCCTTGCCTACAAAAGGCTCTATGGAGGTGGCAAGAGCCTTATCCAATATCCAGACACCCAGGGGTAAGAGGTGCAAGCCATCCCTGGCACAGCAGCGTGGCTTGTCAAGCATGACATCCCAAGCAGACAGACATTGGAGCCCCTTGGAATGACACCAGTAATTGTGTCACTTGTTAAAGCTGATCATTCTGTGTTTGTACTGTGGCATCATTCTTGGTGAGGGTAGGATGCTGCACACGGTCAGTGTCATACCGGCCTGGACTACATAATCGGAGAGCTCATCTATGTCTTTTTTCATGTAGTCTGGGGAGGTACATCTCAGGTCATTCACGCCAGCATGGACAATGACTGCATCATATTTCTACTTGCCTTGGGGTGACCTGCGTACTTGTGTTATGTGGCGTATTGTAGCAGCCTACAGGCAGCTTACTGTACCCTTTCCCTTGTTCAGTCTGGTGAGCAGGACAGCAGTGTGTCTGACTATGGAGTCACCTATTACAACTGTATCAGGCATGTTGTTTCTCCTTCTGGCCTGTGACTGTTTGGCACACCAGCTTTGTGTACTATGTGTTGCATGTGCTATGTTTGGAGGTAGTGGTTGCTTGAGTGTCTGCTTTGGAGGCCTCTGTTGATGTGGTGTGTTTGTAATTAGAGCCTCCGGGAATGTTTTTCTGTGTTTATGTCTTTGGTTTGCAGTTGTGATAGGTCTATGTGAGACTGGGTTTGTGGTGTGTGTGTGGTTACCTTCTCCTCCTGACTAGTTTTGACAGTACTGAGTTGAGGGAGCTCAGACTCCGGTTTGGATAAATGGTTGCACCTCTCACATATATTTGTATTTCTTGGGGGGAGGTGAGGGTTGTCTGTGTACATGGGGCAGGTGTAACATTGCTTCAAGATTCACAGATTCAACTTGTTGTAGCTGGCCTTAGTGGATTGTATGAGTGGACATATTTTATTGCCATACTACTGATCAGTGATTACTTCCCTTTTTATGTTTGCTCTATCATGTAGTAGCTTCTTCATTCTCTTGCATGGTTTGGTAATGGCTGGGATCCACCATGCCAGATGCCTGCGTGTACGGCATTGTGTTTTGGTTTTATTTGGGATTGCATAATCCATGCATTCCTGGCAGTGTTCATGGAATGTCTGTATAACAGGTTCTGAGGTGTAGCCCATATTTTGCACCTGCACAGGGCCTTTAATGGATTCCACATCAGTTTGGAAGAGTGCAACATTTGCTTTACACATGCTTTTCACTGTGGTTTTCTGGCCAGGGACTGTGGTCAGGATGTGTATATCCGGTGTGATTACTCTATGGTCTGATCTTACCAGTGAGGGATACACTTCTCATCTTGCCATCCAGTACCCATGTTGCTGATTATCACATCCAGTATGCTTACCCCTCTTGTAGGAGTGGTACGTTGTTCTTAGGCATTTTGGTTTATGGATTCTAGGAACCTTTGTCCTAGAGTGTTGGAGCTAGAATAATGCTCCCAGTCTATGTTTGGGTATTTTCAGTCACCCAATATAATGTGGTTTGGAGGGCTTGATATATTCATGTATTGCAACATAGGCCAAGTGCAGTTCCTGGTGTTCGGATGGTAGTCTGTAGCAGGCTATAAACTGGGAGGCAGTTTTAGCCAATGTTACTTGACCATGGCTAGTCCATGCTGCTTCTTGTTGTGGTATCAACATGGGGGTGTGGTTATCCTTGACAATTATTGCTAGTCACCCTCCTTTTGTAGCTTGTTCCATGTTTTGAGGCTGTACAGCACAGTATGAGGTGTAACCTGGTAGTGTTAGGGTGCTGTTGTGAGCCTTGACCCAGTTTTCTGTTACAGGACAGATATCAACATTCTCCATACTGGGGGAGTTTAGACTGCATGCACCTTGCTGTTTAGGCTTCTGGCATTGGGTAGCATTACATCTAGGTTCTTATCCCTTGTGATACCTATGGAGGTGGGTTTGTGTTTTGAGCCTTACCTATTCAAGGCACGCTGTGGGTAACAACAACCTTTGCCAGTATCCATAAGGCCAGGACTGATAGGTGCATGCCACCCCTAGCAGGTGGAGCATCATGTCATGCTCAGCATGTCATCCCAGGCTGGCACACATTGGATCCCCTTTGACTAACAGCAATACTTCAGCCAGTTATTGCAATTGATCATCTCATCGTCATATTGTGGCATCATGCTTGGTGAGGGTAGGATGTTAGTCAGGGTCATCAAGTTTGCATATACTACATGGTGTTACATTGCTTAACACATGGCATTCATGCCTCAGGTGGTGCTGCAGGGCTGCCTCTGTCGGATGCACATACTACACTCCTTGTACATGTTTGAGAGCAGGTTATGTCATTTTAGGCATCCCTGTTATTATATGAGTGAGTCAGAGAGGGGTATCATTCCCAGGGTTCCTACTGAGCCAGTGCATGTGCTATGCATTGCCTCTTTGCCAAGGCCAGGGCATACTGGGCATGTCTCCTTCTGCCTACTGGGGCAGGCTCAGGCTGTTCCTCCTCCGAGTCACACTCTGCCTGTGATGGCCTTGGCAATGGTGGGAGGCTCTTTGGCCCAGCCCTATGCTGGTCCTGCTGAAGCTGTTTTCGCAAGATCATATTATGTAGCATAGCACATACCATGACAATTTGGGTAGATGTAGTTGGTGAGTATTGCAAGGCTCCACCAGATGTGTCCAGACACCGGAACCGTGACTTGAGCAGCCCAAACACACGCTCTATTACATTACGTGTTTGTGCGTGTGCCTCATTATGGCGTTCCTGTTCAGGTGTGTTTGCGTTTCTGATGGGTGTCATCAGCCACGGCTCCAGTGCATAACCTGCATCCCCCACTAGGTGTCCATGTGGGATGTCCCCATTGGCAAATGTCTGGTACAGCTGCGTCAAATGCCAGATATGGGAATCATGGTAGCTCCGAGGGCAGCCAGCACACACATTCATTATTATGCCCTGGGCATCACACACGACCTGGCAGTTGATGGAGGAGAAGCCCTTGCGGTTTATGTAGGCCCTACCCTGCTCACCAGCTGGTGCTTTGATGCGTATGTGCGTGCAGTCTATTGCACCCACTACCTCAGGGTATTCCGCTATTTGATGGAAGAGACGCATATTGCTGGCCAGTACCTCATGGTCATTGGGGAAATATACATGATCACCGACATGTGCTGACATGGCATCCAGGAACTAGTGCAGTACCCTGGAGGCTGATGCCTGTGATATCCCCATCATATCACCAGTTGGTCTCTGGAAGGTACCTGTTGCTAGTATTCTTAGGCCAACACATACCTTGGTTTCCACTGGGATGGGTTCCCCTCTGTTGGTTCTGTGTGTGAGGCGTGGCCTGCACAGCTCGACAATTTGCTGCAGGTGGTCTCTGTCCACTCTATAGCGCTCCACTATCTCCAGCTCATGTAACCCGTGGTAGGTGACCCTGGGCCTGTACACTCTTCTCCGTCTCCTCACTGTGGGTTGTCTGGCACCATTTGCATTGTCACCACCCTCAGCAAGTCGCCTATGTCTCCTTATGACAGCTATGGCAGCCCCTAGCATTTCTGCTCTGAGTTCAGCTTTTTCAGTTTTCACTTCTAATAGCTTACTCCCGTCTTGCAGTGTCTCTTGAGAGAAACATCCTGCACTGCTGTTTGCAGAGTTTTAAGTGCTGGGCTGGGCTACTATTCTGCCTGTGTAATTGCCTGCTTCTAATTGTTTTCACCTGCTAGCTCCAGCAGTATTCCCTGCTAGCTTTCTACTAATTCTGTTGCTTCCTTTTTCCTTTCTGTTTCCTCAGGGGGGAGCAATGCGCATACCAGCAGAAACACAGTGACTTACACGCGCGCACACATGCTTACACAGTTTAGAATCTTCTTATTCGGGTTAAAACACAAGCACACCAGCGCAAACAGTCTTACAAGTCTGCCAACAGGCTCCCATATGCTCAGTCTGCCTTACACGTGCGCACACTGCCCTACTCGCGCCTCATGGCGTGCACACGTGCGCATGCACGCCCAGCAAGAAACTTTGGTGTTGGCAGCAGTGTACACCTTCCATTTCTTGACTTTCCCATGCTTATCTTGTGGCACTCCTCTTTCCATGATCTGTGTCTGTCATCTGTCATGTAACACTGACCTCCAATGAACTGCATTTCTTTCTGCCATTCCCCCCTGTGATGTCACCTATCTCCTACTCTGTTCCTCCCCCTTATGTAACTCTTACACTACTCAGAATGTGCTCATTTGCTATGTGACAGTGGGATTCAGTATCCTAACAATCATTTACATCAGATTGCCTACTAATGTTTAGTTACATGTCTTAGACTCAGCTTCCCCCCTTAGCAACCACTAAATGGTGGCCATGTTGTTTTTGGTCTGCTGGTCCCTGCATTGTAAATCCATGTATTGCATAAAACCCACATTTGTGGGTTTATAACCTTCATTTTTATGTTTTATATAGTGAAGCCCGTTTGTGCGGGGCTGCGCTGCGTTTAAACATCTTCGATCGCCGAAAAAAAAAAATTTATTTCTCATATTTGCATCGGGGTACCTTGCCAATGGCCACATATTTGGCCATTGGCATGCTGCCTGACACATATGCACCCTTTATTTGGAGCTGACATGGCTCCATTGTGTTATTTGCAGAAACGTACTCAGTTGTCAACTGAGTACATCTCTGCAGCTAACACGGTTCTTACACGCGCTGGTTTGGGCTTCGTGGATCGCTAATCTACCTCATTTGCATGCCTTTCGGCTGCAAGTGAGGTGATTAGCATATCCACACCCAGTCCATGTAAGAGACGTTTTAGCTGGTCTCTTACACGGAATTTTGGGCTGTTCCTGGATCGCAAGGGCTGCATGGAGTCTTACACTACTCTTAGACTCCGTGCAAGCCTTCGTGAATCCTGCCCTATATCTTTTTCTTGGCTTCAGCCTTCACTTATGAGTGCAGTGAGTTATATTATTTGTCCATTAGAGGGAGTCACTCAATAAACAGAAGCAGCATTGAGATGAAGCTTTCAGTATTTGTAGTTGAGCACACTACTAAATCAACTTTCAAACAAAGGGGCATAGATCTAATACGCTGTAAACACTCTTAGTGGAATATAGCCAAAGATTAGATGTTAAGAGAATGGTAGAAGAGCCATGTATATAAATATTGCCACAAAGCACACAGCAGTCCACCTATGCTATTGAAGGCAGTTGTTCAATTGCCTTTCTTCAGGATTCACTTATAAAGAATTCACTAGGTACCACCTAAGGCAAAGCTATTTAGTGAAACTATGCCAAAAAAAGAAAAAGAAAAAACTTTGTTCAACCATTTGTATAAAAACACAAAACATACCAGGCGTGTACTCAAAGAAAAGAGATCATTAATGGTAGTAGAATATTTAAGATAGCGGCCTATAATAAGGATAAACCGGCATGGGCCCCAGCTTGGGTGCCTCTACAGAATAACTACATCAAAACATTAAAATTCAACCCTGCTGCTCTCCCATTTCTAATTGAAAGTTACTTAGGTATTTTAAAACACCCAAAAAGTTTACTATTTAGCATAAAATCCCTACAGGCCCTCTTCAAATCTTTGAATCTATCTTACTCGTTCTTAACCTTACAGCCACTACATCTTAACCCCAACCTTAAATTAAATGGTCACATGTTAAACCTGGAGAAATATCCCTTCTGCTGAATACCGTTATCTCTGATCTTTTCCCCTTTAGACAGCAGACAATATCTAACCTAAGAACTCACCTAGACTTGCCCTATAAGTACCTGACTATATTACGACAAATAAGAGAATTAGTACGAAAATACTTAGACCACCCATTGGTCTCGAATAATGATATCTCAACATGCATAACGCTAAGGAAACTCCTGCTCAGCGGAAAAAAAAATGACATCAAACACATACAAGGCCATCATGACTCTTAGATATCAGAGGGAACTCATTTATTCGAAATTCTGGCTAAAGATCAACCCTGATATAAATCAAGGACAAATCTTAAAGGCTATAAATCTAAGCTCTAAATCTATCCCCTTCAAAAAGATGAAATACACTCAAATGATGATTATCAACAATGCGTACTATACCCCTGAGGTCCTCAGCAAAATCTTCCCTAATCAATCCCCTAAATGTCAATATTGTGCAAACCCAACGGATAATATCCTTCATTTGTTTTGGAGTTGCAAGTGTTCCTACAAGCTATGGTGTGCTCTGAGGGTGATACTTGAAAAAATTGGTTATGAAAAATCCACCCTCTCATGGGAATTCACCATCCTTCATATTCCTCCTCCCGGCCTATCTGAAAGAAAATGCAAGATACTGAGTCCTATTTTTATGCTAGTCAAATATTACATCTCCTTGAATTGGAAAAATAGACACTCCCTTTCTTGGGAAGGCTTTAAACACATGGCTATTAAGCACCTCAAAGCACACAAATTCTTGTTCCACAATATCAAGCACAAGCCGATTATTAAGAAATTTTGGGGAATATTATCTGATCATATACTTAAATAAAGACTTACCTTTCATGGTTACCATCAGTTTTCACCACGCTGTATTGGACTGATACAGGAATTGTTTTTGGGCAACGTATGATGTGTATATAGTTTCCGGTTTATTATATTTATCCTTTATGTGAATGTTTTAGGTTTCTTTTTTTGTGTTCCTTATCTCACTTACTGTAATTCCTAATGTGTTTTTTTATGTAATTTTTGTAATGTGAGCTTTGCTTTCTGTTTTCATTTTGCTGAAAATTTACAATAAAGAGAATTTCAAAAAAAAAAAAAAAGAAAAATGCCAGGTTGCTATTCATACAAACACCATTTAGCAATGCTTCTAAAACCACATCAGACAAAAATGCAGGATACAGAGGGTAGGCAGTGTTACTGAGACCAGAAAAAATGTTACTGAGTATCTACTGTTGTGCTTCACACAAATTTACAAAGTTGTAGCTATTCTTTTTCTAATGTCAGTCTTCACATCTGGGTAGAATATCAAACTGTGAATCAGTTTATGAGTAATGTATTACCTACCAGCCTACAATGAACTCTCTAAGTCAACCCCCTCCATGTTTGGAGTGGATATCCAGTTTGAATTTTCTTCTGCAAACCAATGGCTCCTAACTACCTGAACTCAATCATTTCATTCATTCTGCTTTGATGGCATCCAGTAAAGAGATGGATGGATGGGCTGTGTGAGAAAATACCTGCAACAATCAAGCATGTCTTAGTTTGCATGGTAGGGATAGATACGAACAATGGACTGAAGGTATTTCAGATTCGTTGGATTTTAAAAATGGTATTTGTAACATTGAGCCTATTAGGCATGACTCACTTAATTTTTCTGATGAGAATTCATTGTGTAGCAATATTGATTTAGGCAATGTTATTTTGGATGGTGAAGGAGAAGGGCCTAATATGTCACATTTTGCTAAAGGGGAAGTCGAGCCCGCAATGAGACATGAGGTATTAAAAAATGGGGGCTTCACGATTTACAACTATACTGACATGAATATAAGTGAAGCTCACTTTGAATTATTTAGCAAAGGCACTAGCTTCATTCTGAGTTACAGATTAGACATAACACAGGTCCTAGTCAATTTAAAGCTTTATACGAGGAAATTAAACCTCCATTTATATTTTCTAACTCCGGGTTTGAGGGCAGGAATTTCCAATTCTAATCACAACTCTGATATGGTAGTTATGAAAAGGAAAAGTACTTTCATACCTCCTACAAATGTTGATGTAAATTTATTTGAACAAATGGTTGAACGTGATTTTAGGAGAATATGTGCACAACACAAGCAGGTACAGGACAATTTATCAGTTAGCTAGAGAAAGGTTCTTTATGAATTAACTGTGACCAATGATCATAGATGTATGCGCCTCGATAAAGGGGGCGGGATGGTTGTTATGAATAAAATGGATTATATTGGAATTATTATGAAAATGTTAGGTGATGAAGGTACTTATAGTAGGGTGTCAAGACATGAAATTAATAGGGCATATAGCAAGATAGATTTATATTTATTGGATGCAATGTACCAAGGGGCTATAAACGAGGATGAGTTTGATTATCTTAATGTGAAATTTCCGAAATTACTAAAGTTATTTGGAATCCCCAAGGTCCACAAAGGTACTGACCATTTACAATTTAGACCCATTGTTTCGGCAAGGGGGTCCAAGACAGAACCTATGGCAGCCATTGTGGACCAGTTTTGTAAGAAGGCACTTTTGGATACACCGCACATTATAAAGGATTCCTGGCATTGCCTGGAAAGGCTCAGGGGGATAAGTGACATGGATGTTGAGTCATATGGTTTCCTAACTATTGATGTGGTAAACCTTTTTTCAACTATTCCCCACAATGAAGGGCTGGATTTATTTCATGACAGTTTATTGAGTAGTGCAAGTTTTGATTTGGAAAGACTAAATATTTGCCTTGAATTCATGAGATTCATCTTGATTAGTAATTATTTAACATTTGAAGGTGAAACTTATCAGCAGATTAAGGGGGTGGCGATGGGGGCCCATTGCGCCCCCGTATATGCCAATTTAGTTCTTCTGTCATGGGAGAAATGCCATATTTTATCATCAGACTTTAGGGAACATATTTTAATGTATAATAGGTTCCCAGATGATATTTTAATCCTTTGGAAGGGTAGTGAAAGTGAAGTTATTGATTTCATGTCTTACATTAATCAAACTACGGAATTTTTTAGATTTACATATACATGGAATAAGATGTCCATCAATTACTTGGATATTTCTATTTTTAAGCATGAAGGGAAATTAGTTAGTAATATATTCAGGAAACCTAGTTTCTCCAATTCTATGCTACATTTTAAAAGTTGTCACCCCTTCCATCAAAGGAAAGGGGTGATAAAAGGACAAATGGTCCGACTATCAAGGTTGGTTAGTAACGATGAATTGTTTAAGAAAGAGATGTACACCTTGATAGGGTTATTTATGGAGAGAGGATATCCATTGAATTTATTATTAAAAATTAAAAAAGAGGTATATAGGAAAAGGAAAACTATTTATATACCCATACTTAGGGGTATGGATAATATGGCATTAACACAAGGAATAAATAATGGAGGGATTGGTTTAAAGAAGGATAATCCTACTTTTGTTTTAAGATTCAATGATATGGCCAATGAATTTTGTGTCAGTATAAGAAACAATTGGGATCATTGTATTAATGCACAAACTAGAGAATTGCTGGGTGGAAGTCCCAACATTGTCTTCAGTCGGGGGAACAACATGAAAAACATTTTAGAAGTAGAAAAGAAAAGGTATATTAGATCTCGGATGAGTAAATGTGGTAACTGTAGCAGTTGCAGATTTATAGCTGAAGGTAGCTATATCTGTGTAGTGAGCTATGGACGTACATTAGCATGTCCAGGCCTATGCAACTGTAATACAAAAAATTGTGTTTATATAGCATCATGTGCCACCTGCGATGCATATTACATCGGCATGACCACCCGTAAGCTACGAGAAAGAATCTGTGAACATAATAGAAGTATAAGGAAAAGGGATGAGCATAATGCTTTATATTTGAGAAACACTGGGACGTGTTGTGTGTGGATGAGGAGATCAAGTATGTTGTAGGACCTAAACCAAGATACACGTATAAGAATAAAATGAATCTTAAGAGTATCTTGTGTCATAAGGATGGGGTCAGGCATTTCAATCCAGGCTTTAACACCAATGCGTGTGGTAGCTGCAATCAATGTGGATATATTAATGGCAGCACCACTTTTGAACAACCCGTCACTGGACAGATTTTTTCCTTTATGACAGGGACAAACTGTAGGTCTACAAATGTTATTTATCTTGCTACCTGCTCTGCCTGTTCAGCGTTTTACATTGGTAAAACGAACAGGCAATTAAGAGAGAGAATAAGGGAGCATTATTATAAAATGAGGGTTAGGGATGCAAATAATGCATTAGCGAAACATCAGATGACAACAAGTGATGCACATACATTTACGTTCCTTGTTCTACAGAACATCCATACAACACCTAGAGGGGGGGATGTTGAAACCTACACGTTAGAAATGGAACTTAGATGGATCGTGAGGTGCAGAGCGGACTTTAGTCCTGGATTGAATGCCAAGGTTAGCATTCAATCTGTGTTAAAGAGAAGGAAATTATGTAGAGTTTTAACTTGATGACACCCTGTAACTACTAGTTATGAATCGGGTACATATTTGATATAAGTGATGTGCTTTTAGAAGATTTTAATATATATGTACACTATTATTATTTCTATGTATTATTTTTCATTTTTATATACATTTTTAAGTTTGTACAAAATATTTGTTAAATAGGTTATGAATATTTTCATGGTCACTTTAAATGTTAGGGATGCATTAATTGATTAATTGTTTAAATGTTTTAAGAAAGGTATTTAAAGGCTGTTGATTCACAATGCTATTACAGTCTGAAGAAGCCGTGTTTGGTGAAAGCGCTTACTGCATTTACTGCATTTGAATAAAGAACGTTCCTGGCACTCTGGAGTTGTGTGATATCGATCTTTTGTGGTGAATTTTACTTTTGGTATGGACTTAAGACTTGCCGTATAGGCTGCAGGTGTTTTGGTGCTTCAAAGTGTATGCCTTTTTGTTCAAGCCTCCACGTTCCGTTTTATGGGACTTACATTATCTTTATTTGCTGTTTTTGGAACGTGGTGCCCCAGCGCAAATCTTGTTATTTTTGTCAGTAACGATGAATTGTTTAAGAAAGAGATGTACACCTTGATAGGGTTATTTATGGAGAGAGGATATCCATTGAATTTATTATTAAAAATTAAAAAAGAGGTATATAGGAAAAGGAAAACTATTTATATACCCATACTTAGGGGTATGGATAATATGGCATTAACACAAGGAATAAATAATGGAGGGATTGGTTTAAAGAAGGATAATCCTACTTTTGTTTTAAGATTCAATGATATGGCCAATAAATTTTGTGTCAGTATAAGAAACAATTGGGATCATTGTATTAATGCACAAACTAGAGAATTGCTGGGTGGAAGTCCCAACATTGTCTTCAGTCGGGGGAACAACATGAAAAACATTTTAGAAGTAGAAAAGAAAAGGTATATTAGATCTCGGATGAGTAAATGTGGTAACTGTAGCAGTTGCAGATTTATAGCTGAAGGTAGCTATATCTGTGTAGTGAGCTATGGACGTACATTAGCATGTCCAGGCCTATGCAACTGTAATACAAAAAATTGTGTTTATATAGCATCATGTGCCACCTGCGATGCATATTACATCGGCATGACCACCCGTAAGCTACGAGAAAGAATCTGTGAACATAATAGAAGTATAAGGAAAAGGGATGAGCATAATGCTTTATATTTGCATAGTAAGGTGTGTGGTAATTTTATTAGATTCTTGTTCTTCATTATCGATAGGGTGATGCCCTTCACGGCTGGTGATATTAGTAATAGAGTGGCAGTTCTGGAATCCGAGTGGCAGATGAGACTCAATGCCACTAGGTTTCCAGGACTAAATGATCACATCTCTTTAAAACCTCATTTGAAGCTGAGAGCTAGTGTAATATGAAATACAAAGGGTTGTTTCGTATATTATATTATATATTGTTAACAAACTTTAATCAATTTAACCAATGTACATGGTTCTGTTTATAACTATGTTTGTTGTTGTCATGTTCATGTGTTTATGTGTTCGTCAGATAACAATGGAATTTTTATATAGTATGCATTTTTAATTAATGTAATGAATATTTCTTTAAAGAAGTAATGGAATTATTGATTAATTGGGTGAATTAGGGTGTGTGGATGTATATTTAAGTGTGAATGAATTGTTGTTACATAGACTCTGATGATACCAGGTTGGCTGGTGAAAGCGCTCAGTCTGTATTTGTTTCGCTTTGGAATAAAAGAATTTAATCTTCGTGGTTGGTGTCCCTACTTCCTTGGATTTGCTGTGGTGGAAACAAGTCAAGATTTGTGGTTTTGGATCCTGGTTTTGGTTTCCTTGTTTCGTTTTTTCAAGCATGACTGTTGACTGGTACTGAATTGAGAAACATTGCGACAGGTGACGTGACACTCTGACCCCATGTATTAAAATGGAAAAAAGGGGGCTGAAGATGATGAAAAAATAGCAGGGATGAAGTTGGAAAGACTAAAGAATTAGGGTATGAAAAGTCTAGAGAAGATAGGAAGGGTGGTAGATTTCAAGCCTCAGACAGAACAACTTATGAGACTTTTAAGGACAATGGAATAACAGATGATCACACCTTGTACTGATGATAACTACCTTTCCTATAGGAAGAATGAGTTACTGAAATCTCTGTGCCTGTATCAGTAGGGGAAGAAGTATATCCCTGTATCTGTCAAAAAGCTACCAGAAAGGAAACCCCTGACCTTGACATAGATGACCTTCCAGAAGGTCATCAAAACATAAAAAACATCTGGTGGGGGGGGGTGAAACTTTGGTGGAGCCATAGAAAATATAACCGGGACTGTGGGTGAAGAACTTGATATAAAAGTCTGTACTTCCTATTCCCTTTATGAATTACAAAATGATGTATTATATATGTTAAATACAAAAAAATAAGCTGATGATACCCAGCTCGTTCAGGAACTTACTCATGAAACAGTCACACAGCCATGTACATGGAGAGGTACCTAGGTATGGCTAAAACAAATCTAGGGTTTACCAGACTCCATTTGTTGTGCATAAAAAGAGTCAACAAACATTTTTGTGCAGGATATCTAATGCCTAGGAAAACAAATCAAAGCTTTGGCTTCAAAAATCCTCTCATTCCCATGCCTAGAACAGACATATCTTTTGAGCAAACAGCAATGGATATTGTGATGCAACTGCTTAGGACCAGTAATGCACTCCACTATATACTGGTAATCCAGAATTAAACAACTAAATATCCAGAAGCAATCTCACTCCAAAACAGCAACATCAAAGCAACAATAAGAGAGTTGGTTCTAATATTCTTCAGCGGTGGAGATATGAAAGCAAAAACTTACTGACTGAGGAACCCTACTTACGTCCTAAAACAATGCATCATTTAAGCCACCATTTTAAGGGAAAACAATGTTGAATCTCTGTCTATCACCCCCACATTTCTGGTCCACATGATATTTTTCAATAGGACTCTACAGGTTTCTAAAACCCAATGTTAAGGGAGGCCATATAGAAGGATGAGAAAAAATGTGATGAACTCATACCTTACTTCCTACTTGCAATCTGAAAAGTACCACAGGTGTCAACAGGATTTAGTCTTTTAGAACTTTTGCATGGTAAAAAGCTTGGGAGTTTGTTTGACATTGCCAAAAGACATATGGGAGAAGGAAAAGACCCCATTTAAAATCATACTGGATTACATTAATATACAGGAGAGATTAAAGCAGTAATGCCCATAATCCCACATCATATTAAATGGTACAAGTTACCCAACAGAAATTTGGTTCCCTTTGCCAAGACCTTGCAAAGTGTTAGGGACCCATTTATCTGTCCAAATATGTGCGTTTAGGTCACCCATTATCATCACCAATTCTCGTTGTCCTGCTTTACCTAGTAGATCCTGCAGCTGTTGTCTGAATGCACTCTTCTCCTCGGGTCTATATTGAATCCACGAATGTTCACAATGTCGAATCTGACATTGTCGACATGTGAACAGCAAAACTGCAGAACATCGCAGAGGTAAACGGAAATCTCCTTAAGGGGAGATTTCCATTTACTTCAATGTAGTGCGGTCTCGGAGTTGGTATATTTAAGTAGCGGGAGATGTGGGGGGTGCATGGGGGGGGGGGGCTTGCCCACCTGCTTATAGCAAGTAGTTTTGTTTCCTGACTTTTTTACTGTTTTTTTAGGTATTCAGTGTTACTGGACTTTGACGATATGGTGTCGATCTTATCGTATTCGAAGTTCAGTACCTTTGAGTATCTAATATTCTCCTTCTCCTCACTATCACAGCCCTGGTGTTGGGCATAGGCTGAGATTATGAATAATGCCCTATCCTTACACTGGAGTCTGATTGCCAAGAGTCTATAACCAGTTCTGATGATATCCCTCACTGTCTACAGAAGTCTCCCTTCACCACATTTCCAACACCATTTCTAATCTTCCTCCTCCTGAGAAGTAGACTGTGGATCCCAAGCCAGGTATCTACCCTTCCATCTTGTCTCCTGGATACAGAGGATGTCCAGCTTCCTCCAGTCCATCATGTCATCCACTTCCAAGTTGCATCCTGTCAGTGAACCTACACTGAGGGCAGCAATCCTTAGTTTGTGTTTGTCAGTTTGATTGGTTTTAAGTCTATCTTTTGCTTAACAGAGCTATCCCAGATAACTCAAGATGGGCAAGTGGGCATTAGACAGCCAGTATCCTATTGACCCAGGGCTGCTGTGCTTTATGGCAGACACACACTGACTAATAGGGGTATATACACCCCTCCAACCATTAAGATGGGTCCCTGGTGTAGGTTGGAGTAGGCCAGGACCTCAACCTACTTATCTTTTTTCTGCCTAAGTAAAAAGCTGACAAAGTCAGATGCCAAGCATTCTTTAACTGAGCATGAGTACTGACTAAAAAGTTTGAACTTGGGTCTTTAAGGGACTACCTACTAGGTAGAGAGGTAAACCTCATCACTAACCAAGTTCCCTTATAGTTAATCCACAAGCAATATGAAGCTATCTAGGTGGGCCTTGACATTACAGTCCTTCAGTGTTAAGGTGCGACACAGGTTTTCTTCCAACCACCACAATTCAGATGGTCTCTCCATATTGTGTAGACCACACCAAAGACCTGAAGCCAGTAGCAGGGGTCAGATGTAACATAGGAAACATAATATAGTAGTTTTCAGCAGTAAAATGTTTGAAATGATGTTTTTATAAGATCTCTAAAAATGCTGCTTACAGCTGCTTGTATTGATTGTGTGCATAGCAGATACCCCTTTATGA
>NC_056735.1:1696898764-1696926264 GCF_019279795.1 Protopterus annectens
CATTTTTACTGGTAGACCCGCCAAGAAAAACAAAGGCTTGAAAGATGGTTCTTTCCTAACAAAATGAAGCTCCTTAGAGCAACTTAACAAAGGCATATCACCCAATCCCTTCCTTGATGCTGGCAAGAGTAGCTCTGCCATACTCGATAAGGGCAGCTGAACAACTGCAGATGTCAAGCCTGTTTCCTGGTCCATAGTGGCATTCAAATAGCTACACCAGAGGGACTAGGGAAAGTGATGAGAGGTCCGAGGAACAACAGACGGCCATAGCAGAATTGTCCATCAGCAGATGAAGGAGAAGCCATAGTCAAGAGTCAAGACTGAAGCTTCCACATAACTTTTCAATTCTCACTGCTCAGGGAAGGAACTATCGGGTTATTGGGACTGAGGTTCATGTCTTTTTCACAAAAGGTCTCTGACATGCAGTTAGTGGAGCTCAGAAGAGTCAGTCTTACTTCCGGACAGAAAAGTTAAGTTTGAGGTAAATTTATTTGTGACAACTAGCAAACACACTAGCAGCAGTTCCTAACAACCCTTTTTGACAGAAAAGTTAAACTTTTCGGCACAAAAAATGATGAATTATAAGGGCATCCCCACATGGATCCACGACTGTCTATCTACTGAAATAGATATCTGACAAGCGGCTGGCAAATCCTTGAAGATTCAGCCTTACCTTCTGTCTGGCAAGTTAAGGTGTGAGGTAAAATTTTTCATTGACAACCACTAAACATACTAGCCCCTAACAGCACTAACAGTAAAGGAAGAGTTTTCCTCACAAAATGTGATAAATAATAAGGGGCAACCCATAGGGACGCAAGACTGTCTTCCTACTGAAAAAGCTGTATGACAAGCAAGTAATAGAACTTAGGATAGTCAGTGAAAAATAAGTTTTGAGGTAATCATTTTTAATGACAACCCCCGAAAAGCACAAGCTGTAACCTATAGCATGTTTTGACCAAAAAGCAAAAATTTTTCTAAAAAAAAATCAATTATTTGAAATACATTTACCACTGGGAACCATGATCAAACATCAGAACTGAGGTAAAATTTGTAGTGACAATCACTTAAAACACCCATTCAAGCTTTTAGCTAATATTTCTCACAGAAAACAAAGTACAGCTTTGTAGGTAAGCTTACCATAACAGTAGATGTTCAAATGATTACTGCTGTTGTAGTTTTCGTTACATTGTTGGCTATGTTTCTGCCCTACAGTTTACTTAAGAACTCTTGTTTACTGGGAGCCATGGAAGAAGTATGGCATCTTTGTCACATCTGCTGTAAACCACTGGTACAGTCTGTCTCACTTTGTGGAGGTTCCAGCTTGTATATGAAATTATCTTTTATGAAAATAGAGTGCCCAACACCTCTCCCACAAGATCTTTAAAATGATAGGCACTATACCCCATGAGCTGTGAAATACCACAGATGCTCACAACCCAGGTTTATATGACTGTGCATATTTCAGTGTCCTCTAGGAATAGGAACGTTTTGACACTGATTAAATGGTTATTTAGATTTCAAATATATATGAAGGCTTCTCTCAACACATTTTGTTACAGCTATAAGTCTATTGGTGTATGATGGATTGGAAGGTGATCACTAAAGGAATTTGATAGGACAACTGAGGGAGTGAATTTGATTTCGTCATAAACCATTATCCAGTTCAGAATAATGCCAGTGTACAGTGTATGCAGGAGGAAATAAATTGGGGTGGTGTTAGATTTCCAGTTGAATATGTCTTTTGATGTGGATATGTATTATCACCCCTAAGGAATGTAAAGTGTAATAGTGCAAAGGTGTTTGTATACTCAGTTCCACATCACTGAATTTTGGTATAGGTTTGGTATGATTGGAGAACTCATAGGAGCTGAGATATAGGATAGGTACTCCACCTGCTTTTTATAGGTTGGTCTGTTGTGATGATACTATAGCCTGGAGGTACTATTTTTGATTCTTTTATGTGAGGTTTAAGGCAAGTTTTTGTGATTGCCAGAATATTTGGTGTATGCAGGGAGATCCAAGTGTGAAGTTCTGCAACATTGCTGCAGACAGTGTGGGTACTTAAGAAGACAGAATTCTATTTAGCTGTTTGGGTGCTGAAATAATAGGCTGATGAGAAAGAGCTGAAGGAGACACAGGTTGCATAAGTAGGTTGGGGTGAATGTTTCCACAGAAGAACACAGCAGTGTTAAAATAATTTTTTTTGGTAATCTTTGTTTTTACATTTATTTTGGGTTGACTGTATGTTATTATATTTGATATAAAGATTGTAAAAGGCACTGACAAGATTAGATGCATTTTGAGTTGTAGTGTACAAGACTGAGGGATTGGTAAACCAATGGATTTGTAGAAGATATATATGAAGGTGTGATTGTGACATGATAATTTGTAAGGTGGGACAGGATGAATAAAAGAAAAGCAACTAGAATTAGAAGGACTATACCTGAGGAGTATGGTCAGATAAATCTGTACTTGGATTGATTTCAAAGACATTTTATCTATGTAAGATAAAGAGAGCTTGCAATAAGATAGGGAATAGGGTACTTGAGTTCTGGGTATTTTGGGAAAGTATGTTGGTGAGGTAGAAATGGTAATGGCAAAGTGGAAAGATTGGTTGAATTTGTTTAGATGAACAGTTAGGGAGTATTATAGTTTGAGTAACAGAAATGAAGCTAGAGTCTCTTTTATAGTATAGAGTAAAAGAGGTTACTATAAGGAAGATAAGAAGCTGAGTAGTTGAGAAGACAACATAATTATAAATTAGATATTGAGTGACGTATGGATTAGGAGGTGGCTGGAAGAGTCATAAGGAAAGGTATGAGACAGGGGCTATGAATAGGGTGGGATATGCATTGGAATGGCAGACTACTGAAGAGTAGAGTAGGTGTTTCTAGCATATAATAGGTTGAGCAGGTGACTGATTGAGAGAATGGGAAGAAGTGGTTATTTATAGTATTAAGGAAGATGAAAATGGGGTGACTGAGAACTGGGGGTAGGTAGTTGAGTGAAGAGAGCCTGAGCAGTAGTGAGGGCGAAGAGAAGGGGATCAACTCCAGACGAGCTAAATCACCAGCACCAATCAGTATATGGGTTAGTTCATGAAATCAATATAGGATATTTTCCAACAGAGACTTAGGAAAGTTAAGGTGCAGTATAAAGTTCACAAAACACCAGATGGAAGAGTGCTCTGATAGTATTTTGCTGTTACTAAATTTCTGTATCTGCGAACTATACCAAGAAAGTTTACTCATTGCTATGAGGAGTAACAGCTAATCTGTTGAACTGGAGGGTGGGGTGGCGGTAACTGCCTAATTCCTATTATCTCAGTGTTATCATTTCCAATTATTTTTAGTAGTAAGAGTTGAATAAAATTAGTACACATTCACTGGAAATTAATAATTACATACATTTCAGTTCACTTAGAAAAAAAATATTAGATTAGTTTCAGAATGAAAAATTAGTCTCCTTAATGCACACAGTTGCACTGCTGCATTGGATGTCTTTCTTCTTTTTGCTGTTGTTCCTATCATTTATTTTAAGTCGGGTGGTAGTATAACACTTAGTTTTTCAAATGCATTTTCAGGGTAGTTGTATGTAAGATGATTTGAAACAAAATCATAAGGCAATGACACCACCTGATTTCACTGAAAATGGAAGTTAGGATAATTAATTTTGTGAAATTGTCTGCATGTCACACTGGATAAAAAAGAAGTTATGTACTCACCATAACATTCCATGTGTGTTGTCCATTTCGCCTTCATTCTTAGCAGGTTGGGTTTGGATCCGAACATTGGATCGGACTTGGCCTAATACAAAAGCTTGAGGTCTTCTACAACTCATGGCTAAAACCATATCCCATCATGCACTAGGAGAGCTCCTCAGATCTTGTTTGCAGATATAACTAAGACAGTACATAAAAGTCACTGAATACCTGATATAGTACTCAAGAAGGTCAGAGAACATTAATAGCCAATTGTATCAGCTCGGTCTTCCAGGAGCCAAGTGCTAGGGGAAAGGCGAGTAGGATGTAAGAATGAAGGCGAGATGGACAACACACATGGAAAATTATGGTGAGTACATAACTTCTTTATGTGATGTTGTCCTATCTCACCTTCATTCTTAGCAGCAAAAAAATAAAACAAAATGGACCACTGCGGTCAATTACTCCACTTTATTTCAATACACCAACCAAACGAACTAAGCCCTTTCACCAGGTACCAAGCCCAGCTTCATCAGAGTCATTTAGTCAGACAATAATTCATTCTTAAATAGATAATTAAACATTTAAACATACCAATCATTGGTGCTCTATTAGTGACCTCACACAAATGACATTACATGTTTAAAACAACAGTACATATTCATTACAATTTCCAGTATATATAAAAAGCTTAACATACTGTCACCTAAAATCTATCAACTACTAAATATAAAGATAATAATAAATATATAGGAAAACACTATACTAGTATTTATAAAAATTAATATATAAATATATATGTATATATTTCATTTCTACCATACACATAGTAGGCTTAAATAAGTAAATTAAAGTATGCCTACCCTAAATTACATTAGCCCTAATTTTTAAAATGGGCATCAAGCTAATACCATCATTGAGTCCTGGTGCATTCAAAGCATTTAACCTAAGTTGCTATTGTAACTCCATAGTTTCTACTTCAAGGTTAATACCCCTCCTCTTTCACTAGTAATAACTCTGTCTACAGCAAAAAATAAACATTTTTTAACATTCATACAAAGTTGACTATGTACATAAAGTGCACTGTGCTTATTCCTATTTGTAATATTTCTCAAATGTTCCGAGATCCCATCACGCAGCCTGCGCATAGTCTTTCCAACATAGAAAGCATCGTGGGCCGTGCAGGTTGTCGCATATACAAGTTTAGTACTATTATAATTGCATTTACCCGGGCATGAAATGGAAAACTTATAATCCTTTATAAATAAATAGGGACCATCATAAATAAAGTGACAATATCTACACATACACACTTTGTCATTAATGATATATTTAAATTCTTTCTGGTGGGGTTACTTTCAAGTATGTTTTTTATATTCCTACCCCTATCATGAACTATTTGTGGTTCAATACTCAAAATGTCCTTAGTAGGTTTATTTAAACAAAATCTCCATGTGTTTTGTTAAGCTAGACGTAAGTTGGGGAAATAATGGATTGTATTTTAACACAAAGACGTCACCAGACTTGTTACTGTCGATTAATTTGTGAAACACCAATAAATTACTTCTTAGTATTGGGGTATATACTTTTTCCCTTTTTCTCATAACTTCTTTTTTAACACTTAGTAATACCTTGAGGGGGTATCCCGTCTCTAAAAACATACCTATCAATTTAAAAATTTCTTGTTTAAACACAATATTATCACTAACCAATCTTGATGTCCTTTCCATCTGCACCTTAATAATTCCTTTTCTTTGATGGTAGGGGTGACAACTATCAAAATGTAGTAGTGAATTTGAATAGGTGTCCTTCCTATATATGTTACTACATAGCCCTTGTGGTGTTTTCTTCAAAGTAATATCCAAAACAATTATTTCATCCTTGTGCCATGAATACGTAAACTTAAAAAAAATTGTCATCCCATTCAGATATTCAATAAATTTACTGATGTTAATGACATCACCCCTCAACAGGATGAGTATATCATCCAAAAATCTGTTGTAAAGCACAATGTTGTGCTGATATCTGGATGGAAAAACATGTGAATTCTCCCAAGCCAGTAACACCAAATTAGAAAATACTGGCGCACACCCGGCACCCACTGCCACACTAGTTTTTGCTGATATATTTCTCCTTCAAAACTCAAGAAATTATTTTTTAACACCAGTTCCATAAGTTCAACTAGTACATTTAATTTAGATTTGTCAACTCTTTTACTACTAAGTAAACTCTCATGGAACATATTTAAACCTTTATCTTGGGGAATCACTGTAAATAAATTAATAACATCAACAGTCAAAAACACATAGTTAGTTTTGTTTTTAACCATTTTTTAATCTTTCCAAACAGTGCCAAGAGTCTTTTAAAATGTGTGCAGCTTCCTCAACTGCCACCTTAGACCATATGTCCACATAGGATGCTAAAGGTTCTGTTTTGGAACCACCTGCAGCCACAATAGGTCTAAAAGGTTGATTGTAAATTCCCTTGTGCACCTTAGGTATACCAAAGATAACTGGTAGAATTGGATTTTTAACTAAGTAATTAAATTCTATTTCATTAATCATCCCTTGAAAAAGTGCATCATGTAGGTACATATCAATTTTCAGATAGGCCCTGTTCATCTCATTTCTAGATGCCATGTAATATGTTACTTCATCATTAAGTGTATAATTCATCTTACAACTGTAATCCATAGTGGTCATAACCACCATCTCACCACCCTTGTCCGGCTCCATAAACCTATAATTTCTGTTGATAACCAATTCCCTCAATGCTACCCTTTCATCCCGAGTAAGATTGTTTGTATTTTGTCTGTTGTGATTTAGTATACTTTTAAAATCACTTTCAACACTTCTTTCAAAGGATAATATCTCCAGGTGTGGTGGGGGGATAAAAGTACTTCTTCTTTTTAATACCATTGTATTGTTAGCAGCCTACTTGTTTAGACCCATATAAGAGGAGTACATTTTAAGTTTAACTGTCTCATAAATAATTTTAAATTAATAAGCACATTAGCAATGTCTAGTCGAAAATTTGGCACAAACGTTGTTCCTTTACTGAGGAGTTGAAAATGTGCATCACCAATACTGATTTCTGTATAATTATATATAGTAAAACCTTGCTTTTTCACCACTTTACATATCATTTGTTCATAAATGTTATTAAGACCCATGACACTCGAAGAAGCAGAACTTGCTTCCATCATTTTGTCACCTTCCCCAAGAGCATCCAATTGACATTCAACAACATGGTCCAGCAAAAAATAACTGTGAATAGTAGTGGATACATCAACAACATCAGAACACACTGTATAAACCAAATTCAATGGTAACCCGTCCTGATCCCCCTCCCCCCGGTGACCATTCCTATTGTAATAAGAATTTTGTTGTGCATTCCAGCCTCTACTGTTCCCCTGTTTAAAAGTCTTTCCAACCTCCTTAATTCCATTGGTTGGTCCAAAAACAGTCATGATTGTTGAAAACTTTCCCATAATCTGTTTCAACTACATTTTCAGTTTCACCACCATTTATGTCAGTGTTAACGTCCATAAACATAGCACCATGCTGCTTTTGTTTTGACCCCACTGGGTAAGTACAATTCTCCTTGTAGACATTTGTGTCCCTCAACAGTTTCTTTTGTTTAACACTGACATTTTTGATGACAAAAACATCAACATTATTAAGTACTTTACAAAAATTGTCCTTTTGTTGGGAAAACAGTAAATCTTTAGTTATACTTTTATGGAGAACAGATATATCTTCTTTTAGTTTAGCCAATTTAATGTCATTGTTATGGCTAATGATATTCATCATTTCCATACCTGGTTTATCAAATAGTGCTATCAGTTCACGATGTGCTGTTGTCCCTATTTCCACACCCATGGGTTGCTTCCATATCCTCAAACCTTTCAGTACTTGCTTCTGTGTCAAAGATTTAGTAAGGAATATATTGTCAAGTTGTAGGGCTCAAAACTTAATACACAGCCTCTCGAAGTTAGCCATCTGTTAAGTGTTACCATTTCCTTCCTTGCCTCTTGCAAACCCATAAGTTCCATATCCGGTGTACAGAACCAGCTAGTGAAGTCCCGTTGATCTGTATCACTCTCATGGGTTGGATTAACCCTTGTCATCACTTTTCCACCCATTTGCTGAGTGGAACTCACGGCATTATTCGAATTAGCCGCACCATTCACCAATACATATATATATATATATATATATATATATATATATATATATATATATATAGATATAGATATATATAGATAGATATATATATATATATATATATATATATATATATATGTATATATATATATATATATATATATATATATATATATATATTAATTTTTATAAATACTAGTATAGTGTTTTCCTATATTATTTTTATAATGTTTAGTAGTTGATAGATTTTAGGTGACAGTATGTTAAGCTTTTTATATATACTGGAAATTGTAATGAGTATGTACTGTCTTTTTAAACATGTAATGACATTTGTGTGAGGTCATTAATAGAGCACCAATGATTGGTTTGTTTAAATGTTTAATTATCTATTTAAGAATGAATTATTGTCTGACTAGACGACTCTGATGAAGCTGGGCTTTGTAAACGGCAAAAGCGCTTAGTTCGTTTGGTTGGTGTGTTGAAATAAAGTGGAGTAATTGACCGCAGTGGTCCATTTTGTTTTATTTCTTTGTCTTTAGTTGTGCATAGTCCCTGTGGACTGACAGCATCTTATTCAGCATTTACTCGGCTCTGTGGTCTTTTACTTGCTGCTTTGTTTGGTTGACAGTTGGCCACTAAGATGAAAGTGGTCATTAAGGAACTAGAATGTGCTGTGGAGAGACTTAAAACTGCATATATGGGAAATGCTGTTATTGGTGGTGCTGGTGCAGATATGCTTACTAGCACACAAGCTGAACTATTTACATTACATTCACCAATATTGGAAGTATTGGTGAATGGTGCGGCTAATTCGAATAATGCCACGAGTTCCACTCAACAAATGGGTGGAAAAGTGATGGCAAGGGATAATCCAACCCCTGAGAGCAATACAGATCAACGTGACTTCACCAGCTGGTTCCGTACGTCAGATATGGGACTTATGGGTTTGCAAGAGGAAAGGAAGAAGACACTAACACTTAAACAACAGATGGCTAACTTTGAGAGGTGGGTGATGTGCAGAGCTGTAGTAACTACAGAGGGATTAAATTGATCAGTCACAGCATGAAGTTATGGGAAAGAGTAGTGGAAGCTAGGTTAAGAAGGGACGTGATGATTAGTGATCAGCGGTATGGTTTCATGTCGGGAAAGAGCACTACAGATGCGATGTTTGCTCTGAGAGTGTTGATGGAGAAGTACAGAGAAGGTCAGAAGGAGTTGCATTGTATTTTTGTAGACTTAGAGAAAGCATATGCCAGGGTGCCTAGAGAGGAGTTGTGGTATTGTATGAGGAAGTCGGGAGTGACAGAGAAGTATGTAAGAGTGGTACAGGATATATATGAGGGTAGTGTGACAGCGGTGAGGTCTGCGGTGGGAGTGATGGATGCGTTTAAGATGGAGGTGGGATTACATCAAGGATCATCTCTAAGCCTTTCTTATTTGCAATGGTGATGGACAGGTTGACAGATGAGATCAGGCAGGAGTCCCCGTGGACTATGATGTTTGCAGATGACATTGTGATCTGTAGTGAGAGTAGGGAACAGGTGGAGGAGACCCTGGAGAGATGGAGATATGCTCTAGAGAGAAGAGGAATGAAGGTCAGCAGGACTAAAACAGAATATATGTGTGTGAATACGAGGGAGGATAGAGGAATGGTGAGTATGCAAGGTGTAGAGGTTCAAAGGTGGATGAGTTTAAATACTTGGGATCAATAGTTCAGAGTAATGGTGAGTGTGGAAGAGAGGTGAAGAAGAGAGTACAGGCAGGATGGAGTGGGTGGAGAAGTGTGTCAGGAGTGATTTGGGATAGATGAGTACCAGTAAGAGTGAAGGGGAAGGTCTACAAGAGGGTAGTGAGACCAGCTATGTTATATGGGTTGGAGACAGTGGCATTGACAAAAAGGCAGGAGTTAGAGCTGGATGTGGCAGAGTTAAAGATGTTAAGATTTGCACTGGGTGTGACAAGGGTTGACAGTATCAGGAATATGTATATTAGAGGGTGAGCCCAGGTTGAAAGGTTTGGAGACAAAGCCAGAGAGGCAAAATTATGTTGGTTTGGATATGTGCTAAGGAGGGATGCTGAGTATATTGGGGAAAAGGTGCTAAAGATGAAGCTAGCAGGTAACAGGTAAAGAGGAAGGCCTAAGATAAGGTTTATGGATGTAGTGAGAGATGACATGCAGGTGGTTGGTGTGACAGAGAAAGATGCAGAGGATAGAAGAAATGGAAACAGATGATCCACTGTGGCGACCCCTAATGGGAACAGCTGAAAGAAGAAGATGATGATGATGATGATCATGATGATGATGATGTACTGTCTTTTTAAACATGTAATGACACCTGTGTGAGGTCACTAATAGATCACTAGTGATTGGTTTGTTTAAATGTTTAATTATCTATTTAAGAATTAATTATTGTCTGACTAAACGACTCTGATGAAGCTGGGCTTGGTACCTGGCGAAAGTGCTTAGTTCGTTTGGTTGGTGTGTTGAAATAAAGTGGAGTAATTGACCGCAATGGTCCATTTTGTTTTATTTTTTTGTCTCTAGTTGTGCATGGTCCCTGTGGACTGGCAGCATTTTATTCATTCTTAACAGGTTGGGACAGCATCCCTAGCACCATCTTTCTTGGGTGGCTCAAGGGAGGATATTATTCAGAACAGTGGATCCAAAGAAGGCCCTGTTACTGGAGACCAAATTGATTTTGTAATGAGTGATAAAGGTATGTGGCCTTGTCCATTGTTGTTGCAGCACAAATGATATCAATGGGTAGTCTCGTCAGAAAGGCAGAAGAATTCGCAATGGCTTTTGTAGAATGACCTTTTACTTTTTGGCAAAGTTATTTGTTTTGAGATTTGTAAGCAAAGGTAATACAATCTGATAGCCATTTCAAAAGTGTGACTCTAGACACAGGAACACCTTTCTTTGAGTCTGAAAAGGACAAATAATTGGTCAGATTTTCTGAAGTCCTTTGTCCTATGCAAGTAAAATGTAATTGCCTATGTACGTCCAGTTGGTGCAACATATATTCTGCCTTATTCTCATAGTTGGGAAAAACTGGTAGTTCTATGGATTGGTTTAAATTAGATTCTGAGCATACTTTGGGTATAAAGGATGGGTTTGTACATAGGGATACTCTGTCTTTGTGGAAAAGCATTTAGGGGGGCTTTATTGACAATGCTTGCAGCTCTGAAACTATTCTAGCAGAAGTAATGGTTATCAAAAAAATCATCTTCCAAGTCAAAACTTGAGATTGTAGGATGATGCAGGTTCAAATGGAGGAAGAATCAAATGGGATAAGACAAAATTCAGGTCTCATGGTGCTGAAGGGGCTTTAATGGGTGGTGTAAGCAAAAGAGTACCTTTAAGAACGCTTTGCAAAGTCTGTGGGGCATCACGTTGGAGCCTAATTCACCTAGATGGAAATTAGATATCACTGCTAACTGAACTCTAATAGTAGCTGCAGTTGCGCCTTCATTAAAAAGCTTAGCTAAGAATTCAAGTATGGAAGCTATTGGAGCAGAAAAGGGATCAATGTGAGTAGTTAACGCCCATAAGGAAAACTTTTTCCATTTGTTTCTATATAACTTTTTTGTCTAAACCTTATGAGAAGAAATCAGGATATGTTTCACCGACTGAAAAAGGTTAGGGAGCCTGGCTATGGTTGGAATTGGTGCAGCCAAGCTGTCAATTTGAAGGTTTGATGAGAGGGGTGGAGCATCCCCGAAGTATGAGTCAGGAGGTCCAGAAATGGGTCCAGAATCCAAGGCTCCTCCCAGAGATGAGGCCACAGAAAGGGAAACCAGATTTGACGAGGCCAGTATGAGGCAATCACTATCAAGTTCCTTCCCAAGTGCTTGACTTTCTGAAGAACTTTGGGTATCAATGGAAAGGGAGGAAAGATGTAGAGGAGACCCGAGGGCCAATCGTGAACAAGTGCATCCAATAGTGACTCCCCCAGAGGGGGGATCAGTGCAAAGTAGTTGCTGCATTTGGTGCTTATGGATGTGGCAAAAATGTCGCAGCAAGGCTGGCCCCATTTTCAGAAAATCTTTTCCGTCACTTCCTGTTTTAAGGACCACTCATGAGGCATCAGAATCACTCTGCTGAGTCTGTCTGCAATCACAATGGATTTCCCTGGGATGTGTGTTGCTATCAGAAAGCATTGGGAGGAGATTGCCTAGTGCCATACTCTCAGGGCCTCTCAACAAATGGGGTAAGATCTGGTTCCTCATTGTTTGTTTATGTACCACACAACTGACATGTTGTTCGTCTGTGTTGGAATAATTCCCAGTGGAAAAGAGTCCTGGAATGCTTGCAATGATAAAAGCAATGCTCTCATCTCTAGGACATTGATGTGTAAATGGGCTTTGTGATCTTGCCAAGTGCCTTGGACTGTGTTGCCCAGATAATGCCCCCACCCCCATCTGAGAAGCGTCCGTGGTCACTGCGGCTACTGGCTGGGGAAGTACAAAGGGTCAACCTAATGTTACATGAGTGGAGTAAAGCCACCAATGAAGGTCCTTCTTGCAAGATTCCATTATAAATATTTGGTGGGACATGGGCAGTTCCTGCATGGACCACTGAGTGAACAGTAACCACTGTATGATTTGCATGTGCAGACGTGCTAATGGAATCAGGGTTATTGCTGGTGCCATGGACCCCAAGACTTTCAGAACTATCCTTGCTTGTACCTTTTTTCTTGGAAAGAAGGTTTTGGACCTGACTTGATAGAACTTGAACCCTTTCCAAAGGGAGTTTGGCCATCATTTCTGTTGAATCTAAATCTGCTCCTATAAAAACAATATGCTGAGATGGCAACACGACGGATTTTGCGTAGTTTATTTTGATTCCTAGTGTAGAGCAGAGATGCAAGGTGGTGTCTCTAACTTTCATTAGTAGATGCTCAGTGGTGGCAGTTAGAAGCCAGTCATCTAGGTACAGAAACACTTGGAATCCTAGGTGCCTCAAGCGAGTCGCGACTACTGCTATACAGTTGGTGAACTCTCTGGGGGCTGTAGTGAGGCCAAAGGGCACAGCTCAAAACTGGTAGTGACTGGCTCCCAGCCAAAAGCGCAAATGACTCCTGGATTGTCTGTCCATTTTTATGTGGTAGTACACATCCTGGAGGTCTATAGAGCACATCCAATCATCTTGTCCCAAAAACGGGAGTATAGACTGCAGTGTTACCATCCAGAACTTTGACTTTATTTTATTTATTTATTTATTTATTTTATTGCATTTTTTTTTTTACCGGAAAAGTCCACTGGGCCTAAAAGAGCCCATTTTCAGTGGAGGCCCGGGGAGGAAATCTCCAACGAGATACAGAAATAAATATATAAACATTAATTAGTACAGAAGTAGAAACAGTGCTACAGATAGTAAATATAGTAACATATACAGAATATATACATAAAAGAAGGAATTTAGTTTGTTTGATTACAGTAATATATACATAAAATATACATTAAAGCAGAATTCAATGAATTCAATCAGAGTGGTATAAACAGAGATATATTAATCAGTATTATTGTATCAGTATCAACAAGTGAAGTTAAAAAATAAATATGGAGAAAGTATCATCAGTCACTAGTAGCAAAAGACATAGGAGTTTAGTAATCATGTAAGGAGAGTGAAGAGGTTAGGTTATAGAGCAGGAACATAGCCAGGAAGAGTTGAGATGATTTTTCAGTATTTGTTTGAAGGTGGTGGTGCTGCCTGTGTTTCTTAAAGAAGGTGAAAGTGAGTTCCATAGTTTGGTGACGGTGAAGAAATAGAGGAGTTGACCAGCAGGTAAGGTGGGCTTATCTACTTTTAGAAGTAGATGATTTTCAGATCTTAGATGCCTGCTGGGATGGTATTTGGCAAGTAGAGTTGAGAGAGCAGGACAGTCTGTGGGTCTGTAGATTATTTTGTGCACACTAGTTAGTTGGGTGAATGAGAGATGGTGGGGGGAGTTCCAGCCACCCTAATTGTTTCAGTGACTTGCAGTGGAGGGATGAGAATTTGGCCATGGTGGCAAATTTTGCTATTCTGTTGTAACACATAGCAAGTTTGGATTTTGTAGACTTTTGGATATTAGTGAGGAGAGGTGCATCATAAAGGAGAGAGGGTAATAAAAAGATAGTTGCAAGGGTTTGTCTAGTAGAGAGGCTAAGAAAGTGTTGGTGCCTGTAGAGCATACCAAGCTTTTGGTGTGTTTTTTATGTCATTGTTTATGTGTAGGTCAAAGTTAAGGTCTTCATCTATAATAATGCCTAGTAATTTAGTGTGTGGGACAACTTCTATAGTGGTATTGTCTTGGGCTTGTATAGTGAAGAGTTTTTTATCAAATGGAGTGGTTTTCCTAGGAGTAAAAATTACTAGTTTACTTTTTTTTTGGATTTAGGGCAAGATGATTGTTAAGCATCCAAGATTCAGTAGAAGTGAGGGCATTGTGGGTAATTTGCTGGAGTTCAGAGCTGGAATTTGCAGTGCATATTAATGTAGAGTCATCAGCATACTGAATTACTGAGCATTGTGGGAGAGTGATGTGAAAGTTGTTCTTACTGATTTGTTTAATTTGCTGAGATCCAGGATGGGTCTCCAGTCCCCTGTTTTCTTTGGAACTAAAAAGAATCTTGAGTAAGTTCTGGATACTATTTGGTCTGCAGGGACTGTTTGGATGACTCTTTTGTCCAGAAGCTTTTGTATTTCTTGAGTTGTCTGTTACCTCTGACTGGGTGGAATGTCTGGGATGTTTTTTATGTTTGGGAGGGGAAGGAAAAGGGTATGGAGTAACCTATGGATACAATGCTTTGTTCCTACTTATGTTTTGTTATTGTTAGCCAGGCTTCTGGGTATAAAGATAAGTGGCCCCCAACTACCTCCAGAGATGGACAGGTGGGCCTCCCTTCAGGAGCACTGAAAGGGCTTTCCAAGGAAGGATTCCCTGTTGTACTGATTTTTCAATCCCCCTTCTGTTGCATGGCCAGTGTCTTCCATTACTACTTCTCCCTCTGCCCCTAGGGGAAGAATCACCATTTGTGTCCTAGAAATCTCTCTGGGATTTATGAAACCACCTTTTTCCTCCTTTTTGACCCTTTGGATAAGTTCTGGTAGGTAGAGAAAAATGGAGTCCTACAGCAGTTAGAGTTTTTCCTTCTTGTTCACACCTGGTTAGTATATTTTTGACTTTTGGCCCAAACAAAGATGAGCCATCAAAAGGGGCATTTACAAAAGAAGAATTAAAGGGCTCAGCAAAGTCACACGAGTGCATCCAGGAATGTCTCCTTAGTTCAATTCTTGAACCTGGTGCTCTGCTCTCTCCATCCACTGCATAAGAAATGAGTCTCATGGAGGAGTTGACCACTGAATTTAAGGTGGAGAGCTGACAGGAAACATTCTCTGATACCCCTTCAGCTACTGAACCTTGGAGGGTATCTCCTAGTTCCTTCAGGAGATCTCTCTGAAGTCTAGTAAAATGTGTAAGATAACTCAGTGATCTAAGCACAAAAGTCACTGAAGAAAATGTGCGCTTTCCATATCTGTCCATTGTATGAGACTCCTTGTTCGGCAGATCGACAGAAGAAGATGTCTCTGAGAGTGCTTTCTTGGTGGCTGCCGCCACCACCATAACATCTACTGGGACCCCTGTGGTTAGAAAACTTTTGTCTGCTGGAGAGGAGATAAACGTATTTAGCCTCTGAGGAACAGGTTCCACCAAATTTGGAGACTCCCATGCCTTTCAGTAACCCAGGTCCATTAGCTCGTCGAAAGGTGGAGACACCCAAGTGGAGGAAGAGCGAGATCTAAAGGCCTTCAGGTATACAGACTCCTCCTCTGAAGGGTTAATGGGCTTCCAACCACTTCTCTGTTTTAGTATTTCTAGGATGTCTGCAAAGGAGACATCCTCAGAAGGTAACCGTGGGGCCCCTTCATAATCATCAAGGTCTGTATCCGATGTGATGGACTCCTCTGGGGAGTCTAAATGCTTCCTCTTACATAACCTCTTCTGAGGGATCTCCTCAGAAAGGTATTCTGGAGAGGTCTCAGAAGGGGGGGGGGGTCACCCAATGGGACATTCTGAGGCTTGGGATCTCTGTGTCCCCATGGATGCAGTGGCACTGAGACAGACACCGGTGCCTTTAGGGGAAGAATGTCCCAACCCAAGAGTGGACTTGTCTGTGGAGACAGCACTCTCCTCATTACCTCAAAAGCCCCTTGCCCTCTGAAGAACCAGAAGGAATCCCCGGAACCAAGAAGGTCAGCTCCAAGGCTAAGAGGCAAGTTCAGATCCGACAGCTGTCCGATCCAACTCCCCTCTCTGGACCCGACTGGAGAAAGTCAGCTCCTAGACTCCTCGAGGTCAGATGGAGCTGAGGACATTGGAGCGATGTTTGGATCTGAAGATCCTGAGATAGGTCTTGTTTCTGATGGCTCCACTACAATTGGTTTTGGACATTTTGGCACTGAGGTCCAAGATTGGATCGAAGGAAGAATCAATGCTGAAAGGGTGGGCTTTGTCAGTTCTGAAGCCCTCTGAATTGGATCCGACAACAGTTTGATGAGCGCCGGTGTCCTTAACAGCCTTTGCACCACATGATCCACATCATCGTTGGACCGGCTCCTGGAAGATTGAGCCAAGGGGGCAGGAGATCTGAAGGACTGTAGCAATGGAGACCTTAGAGTGGGAGATACCAATTCCAATTCAGGGGACCAGCTCCACACATGACATTTCACTGGCACCAAAATAGAAGGAGCCGAGGTAGCAGGCTTCTTGGACCCAACAGCCTTTGGGTCCGGAGTTGACACTTTTGGTAGTTTTTTAGATGGCTCTGACTGAACACTAGAAGATGAGGACATTTCCTCGATTTGTCTGACTTTGAAAATGGGATTGGACCGATTTTGAAGAACCCTGAGCTTCTTCGATTGCTTCAGAAAAGGGTTTTTTTCATAGGCCTCTTAATATCAATTTGTTTTTTCTCTCTAACAATGCCCTGTGGCTAAAGGAATGATAGATGGCACAGGACTCTTGGAGGTGAACTGCTCCAAGACAGTGCATGCAAATTGTATGCCCATCAGTAATAGACATTTTTGGCTACATTTAACACATTTTTTAAACCCAGAGGGTTTAGCTGCCTTAGAATCCTTTGAAGACATAGTCACAATAAAGGAAAACAACGAACAAATAACAACTCTACAATATGTAAATATATACTCTGCTACTTTTTTTTTGGCAATAACAACAACAAGATGACAGCAAGATAGCAGCAAGAAAACACTTAGACGAGGTCCAACAATGGGAAAAAGCCATCTAAGTTAAATGGGCTAAGGCAGCTCTCTAATGTAAATGAACTAGCCTTGAGGGGGAAAGAATAGAAATGAAAGGAAAGCCCATTAACTAAAAACAGGCTTGTGGTAATTAGGTTTTAAGCTGGGACAGGGGAAAAAAGGTCTTGCGGGGAAATGACAGCTAACAGCAGTGAAAACTCAGGAAAAATAAGCAAAAACACACACAGTATACATCAGTAATTATCCAAGCAAATAAACAGAGTTAGATATTTCTAACAGTTTGTCAAAATATGTTGAAATAGTCTGCTTAGCCAGAGCAAGTAGGAAGAGCACCCAATCTTGTTTGGAGGCAAATGAGATCTGGAAGTTCTCCTAGTGCATGATACGATAGAGTTTTAGCCATGAGCTAGTGGAAGACCTCGAGCTTTTGCATTAGGCTGAGTTGGATCCGATGTTCAGATCCAAACCCAACCTGCTAAGAATGAAGGTGAGATAGGACAATATCACATCATTTATTTACCACCAACCTTCTAGCAGTTCAGTTTCCTAATTCCACTGTCATGCAGCCTCATTTGGCCATCACTGCAATGAAGTGAAAACAGCTACTTTAAGTTTTTTTTTTTTTTTTTTAAGGGGCACTGTGCACACATACCTGCATCCCTAATATCTGATAATACTATCGCTAAGGTTGCATTAACTCAGAATAAATGGTGCAAATGTTTTTCACTTTGTGCTTTCTTAGCCAAAATTCAAAATAATTGGTATACCTTCTTTTCTTCTTCTGGAACAGATAAACTCATCACAGAAGAAATCAAGTGTTCTACAAGTGTGTGATCCAGCCTATCTACTGTTGACTCTGGAACAATTTGGCTTGGTAAAGGAAGGTTCTCCTCAGTTGCAACAACCTGTGTAATAATGAAACAATGAATCAGACACACAAGTTTTGTTGTTTTATACATTTTTAAACAGTGTAAAACAATCTATCAAAGTTCTGATGTTTAATTCCACAATTTGATTCAAAAGCTAAACAAAGCTACCATAATATCCAGTGGCGGCTGGTGACTTCAAATCAAAGGGGGGCTGCAGGAGACAGCTGAATGGGTGGGGCTAACAGGAAGGGGTGTAGTCAACTAAAAGGGGGTGGAGCTATGGTGCAATGGGATCAATGCTGGACATACTTATTTACATGAAATAAATGCTCAGTCAGTATGGCAGATATTTACGGACTGCAGAACTGTTTTGTGTAAGGTGGCCATGGTGGTGCAGCGGTTAGCACCAAGGCTGTGTAACCTCAGACTTAGCATACTCAGAAGCAATAGTTTGGGAGTGTAAGGGGATTTTCCCTGCAAAATAATTCTTTAAGTCAGTGTTTTAAGACATTAACTTTGTGGGGTAAATGTCATAATATTTTGTGATACAGTAGTTTGGGATTTCATCAGTACTCATTATACAAAGAGGAAGGATCATCTTCAAACAATATTCAGTAGTGTTTGTGAAACTTTACTCTGGTACTTCAGCACACATCCTACACATACAGATAAAAAGATTCTCATTGTAATGAAATGAATCCATACTTTTTCACTACAACCGCCACTGTGTGTATGTTGCAAGTGTAACCAGGGTAGATACTTACATGTTAGTCTAAACCTAAATATGCATTTGTCTATAATGAAGAGCTTTACATCAATTCTTCAAGATGTTAACTTTTATGGAACTAATATTGTAATACATTGTGTGACAGTGTTTTTGGAGTAGATAAAAAAAAAAACTAATCCTTGTGATACAGACTGGAAGGATCCTTGCAAACAAAATACAAATATTATTCAGAAGTGTTATGTGAAACTCTAATAATTCAACAGACATCCTTTACTATACAGTAGATAAGATTCCCATTGTAATAATGAGGATCCATGCTTTTACTAACAGCTGTAACCCACAATATACATGCTCCAAGTGTGACCTGGACGGTCATTTTTAAGTCTAAACCTAAATATGCACCTATCTTCAACAGATGAGGTTTTTCCTTCAAGCTGACATTATTTTTCTTCATTCAAGCATTACGTCTAACAACCCTACAAACATTTATTTTTACAAATGCAGAGAGGAATTTGTATTTTTACAACAGATGGAGGAATATGGTAGACTGTGTTAGAATTGAGGCAGTAGTCTCCAGTAATTCATCCTACTCAATCCAAGTTCTGCAGGTCTGATGAGACTACGCAAGCAAAATAGTTAACTTACAGTTTACACGAGCACTCTACTGTGAATGGAATCTTCTCAAAAGCATGTTGAAACAGACTTGACATTAGATATTTAGCAATACATCCTGTGGATGTAACGTTTAAGATACAGCAAACTTGCTACTGACCTTTGTAACAAATTATGAGTCACTCAAATGCATTATAATACCTAGGTTGTGCTAGTTCAGAACAAAAAGAGGGAATACAACCAGTTTCACTAAGCATTTTTTTTCATTCAGAACACTTCTCTGCTAGGGAGTGTTATTATGTTTATGATTTTACAAACACCACAAGCAACTAAGCAAGAAACAGGCAAGTCTGCAGAAACCTTCATTGTTTCTGTGGTACCTTTTGCACCCAGATTTTCAAACATAGTTAATAGTTTTACATCCAAGTTCCAAAGCTATAATGAAAGCCTCTCAAGATTTTGACAGCCTTGGCTGTCCACAGTTCCTTTCCACACAGTGCTTGAAGGTAAATGCAAAACAACTTAAGCAGGTAGGCAAGACTTGAGGAACACTGAATCTCAGGCAGCCAGCTTAGTGGTGTAGAGTAAGAAGTTCTCATTAGTAATACTGGTGACCAGGGTTTAATTAGCAACCTTGCATACCTCTCAGTCTCTTAGAGCAAGAAATCTGGACAAAGCCATAAATAAAAGTAGGACAAAGACCCCAAAAAAATGTGTCTGTATACCTTGTATACATAAATACCCAGTGTCCATGAATCAACCTTGTTAACCTGAATGCTCAGTGTGCACACTCATATCTTGCACATATGTTTGATGTACAGTATCTTTGTGGGAATGTATGTTGAGGAGGACTGAGTTATCAACATTTCTGGAAAGTGAGATATGTTATCATTCTAAAGCATTGTCTTAAATATGAGGGTGAGACGCAAGCTCCCAGTGCAGGGGATGAGCTTGCTAATGGCCCACTGGCTTGAGAGGATTTGTTACATTTTGGGCTAATACGCACCAGGCACCTCATTACAGACAGGCACTAGGTAGCTCTGCGGAGTATAGATCAGCTAATTCTACCAATGCCTAGACATGCTGCATTAGGTAGGACCAGCAAACTCTTATAACACATTTTGTTTCAATGCATTCTTCAAAGATAAGCTATAAACATGCAAGCAAGTTGTCTGGTCTTTGCACTGCCAAAAGATCACTGTCACATCTGACTTTTTAAGGATAGCAATCTCTACTAGTAATGATAGTTATCCAAATGATATTTCATAGTGTTCAAGAATGGACAATGTCTCAGGTTACACATGGCATAGCTTAAATGCTACATTTTGTCCCTGTGATACAGAGTGCCCTGTGAAACACTCTGTCTGGAAAATACAATGTAATGCATTCGACTGAAACAGTGCTAGTACACTGTCTTGAAACTTGTAATGGAGATAGGTTGGAAAGCTTGATATTTCTTTTCTAACAAAAGCATTTTATCTGTCAAAACATGCCAGTGACATTTTTTACAGTCATGTATAAAATGCATTTTAATTGAATGGCATTCTGTCATGGCCTGAGAAAGTTTCAATCATTTAATTGAGTGAACTTAATGAAAATATACCAAAACTTTTTTTTGTCTAAATATAATAACATTTCCATGTAAGTGATATTTACTTATTTCAACATTCACCTGTGTGTAAGTCATCTGCAAACAAGACTCAAGCTTATGATCAATATCAATTCAGTGGCTCATCTATTTGTTTACATATTTATAAATGACTAAATGTACAATAACAATTATTTAATTTCAGTTGGATCAAAGCCATATGCCCAAAGATGCAGTTGGCTGGGACAATAAAAACTAAAATGTATATTATACATACCACCAAGAAGAATGGGAGGGTGGCCAAATGGTTAAGGTATTTGCCTTACAAACACAAGGTGCAGGGTTTGAGTCTCACAAGGGATAACTGGCTAAGCTTAAAATGGCTCACAAGGGCAGTTAGCTTAGTATGAACCTATGAAAAAAAAAAAAAAAAAAAAAAGAAAACTCTCTACTCTGTTCTTCTTCTTCTTCTTCTTCTTCTAACTTATTGTTCTACTTCTTTCTTCACTTTTCTTCTTCAGCACAGCTGCCAAAAATTAATATAGTTAGGCCACCCAAAAAGATATATAAAAATAGGTAAATCCTTAGAGTTTGACCTTCCCTGTGTGATTGACTCAGTCACGATCACGAATCATTCAGTCCACAACTGAAACTGTTTGATTCTCGCTCTTTTCCCAGCACATAAAGCCCGGGAAGCGACAACTAATCAGCAGCATTTAGCCCAAGCACGTCATGTACGTGCCTGCGGACATCGCAGTCTGAACCCCTTCCAATTCTATGCGGTTTGGAACCGCATAGACTGCTGGGCATCACACTGATGCCTTAATTAGTTCACCGGGCTGCAACAAAAAAAAAAAAAAAAAAGTCTTTATTTAAAACCGCCGCAACCTGAGGCAGTTAAAGTGTGCATGCGCGTACTTGCCGAGGCAGGAAGGAACTTGCCAAGTCGCGGACTCAGAGACAAAGTAAACAAAAAAAAGAATACTGTCTACTACACAAAACACAAAAAGGTACGTTTTCTTTTTTTTTGCTGAGGGGGCTGCAGTCCGGCAGTCCGATGCCACGAGCCGCCCCTGATAATATCTACATTTCATAAAGGTTGTTATTTAAAAAATTAATAATAATTCATTATGGGTTGTAGTCAGCAACTGGTGGTTCCAATTTTGTAAAACACAGGCATAAATATATTTCAGATGAATTTAGTAGCTGTATGGATAAGTAGGCTACAGGATAGGCTGTAAAGATGGAGAACTTTAACCTGAATTCCATTAAATTTTACTTTACTTATCTATTAATCAGGTGAGTGAAATGACCCTTTAGTTTTTTTACTTATGATTTAGGCCATAACGGAAGAGGCAAATTTTATATAAAGGCATATTATGAAATAGTCATTTTTTACTTCTCTGTAGGTATTTAGAAACCAGAATATTCTGATAGCATCCAAAATGATACAGAATGAATACTGGGACTCCACAATGATATTAAATGGAAGTCATGACTGAAACTTGAACCTGGCTCATCAACCACTAGAATGTTTGACACCAAGCAAATCACTTTACTTCTATGTATTACTGGGTGTGTCCTCTTTTAATGAAAGTACAAATATATAAGATACTTACCATAACTGCAGATGATCAAGCTATCTTTGTTTTATTATTTTCCTATGGTTTGGCTATACCAGCTTCCAGTGGTGAATTTGACCTAGCTGTACCCAGTACCCTTAAGTTTAGCTTTTGTCAGATCTTGTACCCAGTTCTGAAAAAGGATTTATTTTGTATAAATACAATTTTAACATGAAACCAGACAATTACAATACATAGATAATGATATCCCAGGCATATCACGAAAATAACATTATTCTAATTAATAAAATCCACTTGTATCTATATCATTAATGAAAGCTGTGCACATCCTATAATAACAGATCCATTTTGTCCTATTTTCATCCAGTTCAACGTGTGGGTTATCAAATTTGACCAACCTTGGCACCTCATATCAGAGTATTGTATCAGAGAGCTCCGACTCCTCCTGTATCCACAATTCCCTCATCCTGGCTTATTTACCTCAGATCAAGTTTGCTGACATTCCTAAAAGTCTCTAATGACTGCAAAAATGAATAAAAGGAAGAGTCTGCAACACTGTTCAGTATGGAATGAAAAGTGGAACAGGAGGCAAACAGGGTTCTGTCAAGGTCTGACTGAGCCCCAGAAGATGTAAAATGATAATTTAGAAGGTAAAGGAAAGAGGGATATTGAACTGGACAAAAACAGGACAATACAGATCTACTCTTGACTTTCATATTCAATGTTGTCTATTTTTATCCAATTCAACCTGTGGAACAGATTCCCAAACTGCCAAAAAGGGGACTGGGTGGACTCAAGAAAGGACATTCCTGAGAATGGCATAGCTGAAGGATATGCAAGCTCTGGATTACGCATCCAATTTGTAATGAGATACAATGTTACCAAGTTGCTGCTACACATATGCCACTGATAAGTATTCTTTTTGCAAAAGCTATAAAAGTGGTCATCGCTCTGGTAGAGTGAGTCTTAGGTTTAGTCTGTAAAACCAGTTGTCTTGTTTTATAAACAAAGGAAATGCAATCTGTTAGCCACATAGAAATTGTGGCTTTTGATTCATATTGTCCTAGTTTTGTATGGAAACAAAAGGAAACAAAGAGCTGGTCTCTTTTTCTAGTCTCCTGTACCATGTAAATAAAATTTGATTTGCCTATGAACATGTAAGGTATGGATGATGTGCTCTCCTTTTTAGCAAAGTTTGGAGGGAATATAGGCAAATCGATGTGTTGATTCAAGTTTGTTTCTGATGTCAACTTTAGAAGGAAGGAGGGATTTGTTCTCAGTGAAACTCTGTCCTTGTAGAAAATAAGGAAGGGTGGCTTGCATGAAAATGCTTGCAGTTCTGAACCTATTCCTGCTGATGTGATGGCAATCAGAAAAATAGTCTCATTACAAAAATTTTGGAATTCTTTTTCAGAATTAATAGAGGAAAAAAAATAAATCTTATTTATCAGTAATTTATAAAATTTTATGAATGGAATTTGTGATCTTTGATTCATCTTTTTGGGATTACTCAACTAGAGTTAATAATGTAGCTTTTTCAGAAATTGATAAAAATTTATATTTGAAGTCAATAAGCAATACCACGTCATAATTCTATTGGAAAATGTTTGTGCAGAAATTTTTGCATAGATGTTTTTTAATACCACAAAGTAGCACTAATATACAAGAAAGAGAATTTAAAATGTTGGAGATATGGTGAAAGTTGAGAGGCAAACTGGGTTCATATGTTTATAGAGTGTCAAATGATTATCTTATTCTGGGATGAATTTAGAAGTTTTCCTAAAGCATTATGCTCAGGCAATTGTAATATTTAAAATTCCTTGATCTTATTCAATGTTTCAGTTCCAGACTCTGTACCAAAAATTTAAGTGTCTCTTCTATGGTCTATTTTGCCTATTGCTAGAAAAATTCTTACAATGAACTGGAAATGTAAAACTATCCTGCCTTTTTCTGAATTTAATGCTTTAGCAAAAGGTGTATGTAATCAGGAATTGCAAACTATACATATCTGAACATTGACTATTACATATAAAGAATTAGCTTGGCAAAAACTTAATGATTTGTTGGATAAGTTTTAATGTTGCTGGTTCAAAGTTTTTTTTTTTTTCAGTCAATGATTGTAATAAGAGCGTAACATTCATTGGTGGAAATGTTCTTGAATAGGAGGTCTCGATAAGAACATTCTGTTAAGGAAAGCTTTGGTTACCCTAAGTGATGCAATAGATAAATCATTATGTCTTCTGTGAATATTTGGGGTGGCAACCATCTGGACTATTATAGAAGAGTAACTTGGAACCTCGCATAAAAAGTTCAGACAGAAAATCGAGTATCACTGGTAGAGGGGTTGAGACAGGGTCTGTCCCTTTGAAGATGACCAAGCAGAAAATCTTTTCCATTGGCTTTTAATTCTTTTTGGTTGGTTCCTTCTGAGAAGAAGAAATTACGTGGACTACAGGGGAAGAAAGCTTTGCATCTCTGGTGACCATTAAAATCGGAGAAACCATGAAGTTAGTTTTAGGGACTGAAGACCAGGTAGAGGCATCCAGGATGGGTGACTGAGTATATCTGGAATGGGATCCAGTAGCCATGGTGGGTGTAGTAGTTGAGGCGAAAAAACAGGGGAGACTACCTGTTCAAGCCAAAAGGGGGCAAGGATGACTACTCTGGTTTTGTACCTCATGGCTTTCTGAATGAACTTTGTGAGAAGAGAAATTGCTGAAAATGCATAAAGGAGACCTGGGGACAAACGTGGACTACAGCATCTCTCCATGACTGTCCCATGGCAGGATGAGGGTGAAGTAACTGTTGCATTTGTTGACGTAGGGAGCAAAGAGATCACAGCAAAGTTGGCCCAGCAGCTGGAAGTCTCCACTGCCACTGTTCATTTGAGAGACATGGTAATAGGATAGCCCTGCTCAACCTGTCTGCTAATATACTGGATGTCCCAGGAATGTGAGCTGATGACAGAAAGTGGATTGAAGACATCTCCCAATGCCAGAATTGCATGGCCTCTTGGCAAAGAGGTTATGAATGTATCCCATCTTGCTTGTTTATGTACCAGACCACTGATATATTATCTGCATGAATGGAAATAACATCCCTGGGTAGGAGGTCCTGAAAAGCCCGCAATGTTAGTTGGACTGCTCTCATCTCCAAGACATTCATGTGAAGTTTGGACTCTGCTGATGACCACATCTCTTGAACTGTCTTCCCTTCAAAGTACCTCAACCCCACTCAAGAAGGGAGGCATCCATGGTGACAGTGGCCCTGGAAGCAGGTAGGCAAAAGGGTCTGCCCTGAACCACTAACAGAGATGTGATCTACTAACTTATGTGATCCCTGCATACTTGAGAAAGTCATAGTTTGGTGTAAAGGAAGTGAACTTTCTGTGACCATTGTACTGTCAGTGTCCACTGTAGATGCCCATGTGGCATCTCGCTAAAGGGATGTAGAGTAGTAACAGTAGAGGTGATCAGCCCTATAAGAAGGAGAAGGATGAATCTTGCCTGTGGGCATGGATGCTGCATCACATGATGGGCTACAAAACTTTATGAGTGAACTCTTGCAAGGGGAATTTTTGCAATTTGTTGGTCTGTGTCTATCTGGCACCCTATAAATTCTATTTATTTGACTGATATTCATAATTTGTTTGCAAGAGTGAGAAGGAACATTTGATGTTGTAATAAAAATCCTTGGAGGTAGCAGTTACGGACCAATCATCTGAATATGGGAAGACATGGATCCCTTGCAGTTGGGGATGAGCAGTTACTACCATAATCTTGGTGAACACTGAGGAGCTGTGGCAAGACTGAATGTCAATCCTCTGTATTTGTACTGATTGGCTCCCAGCCAGAAGTAGAGAAATGTCCTGGACTGCCTCTGGATCTTGATGTGATAGTAGGCATGCTGGAGATTGATACAGCATATCTAGTTATCCTTCCTTAACACAGGTAGAATGGACTGCACTCTGACCATCCAGAACTTTGTCTATTTGACAGACTGATTTAGGTTGCTGAGATCCAAAACTGGTTTAAGGTACACTGTCTTTTTTGTAACTAAAAAGAACGTGGAACAGATTCTGGATCAAAACTAGTCAGGGGGACCAGCTGGAAGACTCTTTTGTTTACCAAGTTTATCACTGATCGGGTGGTGTATCAGGACTCTTTTCTTTGGGGGGAAGACAAAAACGGTACAGTATAGTCTCTGGTGATTATTCTTAGTACCCATACATTGGAACTTATGGTTTTGTCAGGGTACAAGATATAAGATTAGGCATTCCTCGAATGCCTCCCCAGTGTAGCAGCTGGGCAAGTGTTCAGAGACACTGGTAAGGTTTTTCAGTGACCAGCCCATGGAAACCTTGGTTCTGTGGTCTGCTTCTTCCTCTCAAGTGGCATCTGTTTGAATTGCCTCTGCCTCTGCCTTGGAGAGCTCCATCCCCAGCATTGTCCTGCTGAAAACCTTGGGATTTTTTGAACCACATTTTTTACCTCCTCTTTGATTCCTGGAAAAGGATCTTTGAGAAGTATAAAAATGGATTCCCATGGCAAACAAGGTCATACCATTCTGCTCAGTCCTGGTAAGTGTTTCTTTTACCTTATGCCCAAACAGGGAGGAACCATCTTAGGGGGCATTGATAAAGGATGCCCTGAAGCTTTCTGTGAAGTTGCATAGCCACATACAGGCATGGTGTCACATGGTAATACCTGCACCAGCTGCCTCTGTTGCACTATCAACTGCTTTCAACAGCAGTTACATGGCCTGTACCAGCTTCCCCTAATGCACCATCAGCTGCTTTCAGCAGCAGTTGCATGGCCACATTTGAGGGAAACTGTAGGGTAGACATTTGGGTGCCCAATGTGTTTTGGAAATTTGTAGGCAAGCTACCTAAAAGAGAGTTGGAAAGCTCCTTGATCAAGTCTCTTTGGAAAAATGTCAGGTGTGCTAGATATTTCAGCACTCAAAGTGCAAAGATCACTGATGTATA